>NC_056749.1:503932824-504104976 GCF_019279795.1 Protopterus annectens
TGCTTAGTTATTCATGTCTACATTGTACAAGTGATGTATTTTTGCAGTGCAGTTTAAGGATTGTGCTGCCCCACAACATGTTTATGAATCCAGATTTATTTAAAAAATCCTGCACTTCAGATGCTTCCCAGAAGATATGAAAATATGCTACTAGAAAGGATGTCTGCATTTTCTGTTTGTATGAATTGTCATTATGAACAATAAGAAAGAAAAGAGAGGGTTCTCCACAGAAGACATTACATGGAAGATTTGTGTCAGTCATTTATAATGAAACCAACCCTTTTTATTTCTGTATTAGATTTTGTTTAATTTGGATTAAATAAGGAAGATAAATTTGTCCCATAAGTTTTGTAATAAACCACATTTTCTCAGCATCGTTGTGCTATTTTTTTCTGAGGACTTGTGTTTTGTGTGCATCATCTGGAATGTGTGTTGTTGCCACAGAATTTCATATCATTTGAAGCATTTAGCACTTAGCATAACATCAGCTCCATACTTTAGTTTTTATAAAATGTTTTACTTGAAAGTGAGAAATGGTGCTGCATTTATTTGTATTTTAATTAATTCATTCCTTCTTTACTCACTCATTCTGCTTATGCATCAGCATGTTCTTTAAAGAATTTGGAAAAACTGGCCATGTCAAACTATTTTTTTTTTCTTGGCCCATTCCACAGTGTAAAGGTATTTTGTTTTCATTATGTCATATATGACAAGAGATCAAACTGCAGTCCAGGCAAGCTGAGCAGGGATGACGTGGAGTAAGCACCTGATGACACTTTACTCATCCTTAAATGAAGGTGTGTTGGCAGGTTATTATAAGAGTTTCTTTTGGTTGAATGACAGGTACTGTAGCTCCTGCTACTAAGGACCATATCTCCATTCAGGAATGCCAAAGTACATTAGTAAGAAAAATGGGTATGTGGAAGTATGCAGTCATACTGGATCTAGTAAGGACTGCATCACTCTGTGCATACTGACCAGCAAATCGATATAAGAAAAAATAAAAGCTCCTACTACTCACTGGGTGGCAGTTGATATTCAAAGTTTTTGAAGATTCAGGTTTAATAAATGGGCTTTTATGGGGACAAGGGTTTGATGGTCATGGGGAAGATGAGGACCAAATATATTAATAAAGAAATGTAGTGTGGTTTTATAAAGGAAGCACTGACTGTGGCTTTAGTAAGGGCTTTCTCATTAAAGTAATGTATTTTGTTCTAATAAAAATAAGTTATGTCTTATCATAATGTTCCATCTGTGTTTTCTATCATCACTAATCCTTGACTGTGGGATCAGTTCCGAGCCTTGGAACTGACTCGGCCATTTACTTTAGCTTGCACCTTCAAAACTCTCAAGCTAGGCTCTACCTATAATGCTCCTCAGATCGAGTTTGCCTAAATTAGTGGCAGACAAGTGTTTGTGGGTTCTGTATTGCTCTGAGTATCACTCATCTCTGCATTTAATTATTTTGATTTGAATCTCTTTATTTAAGGTTTGATCACTTCTATTTTGTATCTTTTTCTAGTATTACATTTGTTTTGTTTCAAGTTTTCTGTTCTTTTGGAGATTTAAGAGTTTGGCTGCTTTTGAGTTGCCTGCCCCTACTATAAAACTCATTTTCGACACTCCAAGTCCCATCTCATCAGATTATTCTAGAGTAGTGAGAGATCATTTGGGAAGGCCCTCCCCCCTTAGTTTCTCAACCTTAAATTAATGTGCTTCATCCCTTCCCACTTAACCTATGAAAAATAAAATTGTACTTTTTTCATCTGCTTTTACTGTATTTGTGTTTCTTCCTACTTTATTTTGCTTTTTCTGCCTGTTAAAAGTACTCAATTGCATTAATTCTTCTGAATTTATTACTGCTTGTTACTAGCCTGATTAAATTGCAACTGTTTTACATTAAGAAGGTTTGTAGTCTGCACTCTTATGGCAGGAGAGGTAGCTTACACCCTTCTACGTTGGGAGTTGCTGGGTGAAGGGTTAGTGTCTGTTATTCTAAAAGTGTCTTAGTTCTGGTTTAAGCACTTGGGCTTCAGACCAGTTATTTTACATTAAGAAGGTTTGTGGTCTGCACTGTTGTGGGAGGAGAGGGTATACTCTGCCTTTCTGAGCTGGGAATTGTGGGTTAAAGGCTTATTGTGCCTGCCTATTTGAAGTGTTTCTTTTTGAAATTGGTGAACCTTGTTTGCTGTAGTACAGACTAGATTTAGACCTGATGAAGCTAGCTTTGTTTGTATAATTTGAGCACTAATCCAGGCTATCTTTTTTGGAGAAGGTTGCCCTGCACCCTTGTGGCAGGAGTGTGCAGTTAGAACTTGTCGGCTTGAAGACTGCTGGAAGAGGGCTCATTTTATAGATTTTGTATTGGTTAATAGGTTCATTTGTTTAAATCAGTTTGCTACCATTATATTTAAGTGTGAATCTGTTCTCCTGTGTTAAATTGACTTAGAGTTTAAATTATTTTTTGTTTATAATAATAAATTAAATTAATATATTAACTGAATACATTTATAATTTATTTATATTATTTCAAATCTTCCTTTCTCTTATACAGTTTTTCTCTAATTTAAACCCTTGCTGTTTTCCTTTTTTTCCTGACGGACGGACACGGCTCTTTCTCTGCTGGAGCTTGTACATTTCCATTTTGTTATTAATGTGTGTCTTAATGACTATTTCTCCCATATGTATGCATGTTTTTTTTTAATCATCTGTTTTTAGTTAATTTTTTTATCATTTGTTCTATCTTTTTAACTTTGTTGAATTTTGTTTGTAAATGTTAACTGATTGCACTGTTCTGGAGAGTTTCTTCCCAGGTCTCTGCTGGAAATGGGCTTCTTGCCCAGTCAGACACACTACCTGGTTAACAAATGTAAATAAATAAATATCTTTAGCACAGTCCATTTACAGGTTTTGCTGTATTCAGATCTGTTTGTGTGATTCCTGTGTTTCCTGCTATGCCATCTTGTGTTGGCCAGGGCATGCCTGCACACAGTGGGAGTAAGTGAACTGGTTGGAACTGGTCTGGCATAAGATGTTGAGCTAAGAGCTCAGTGTCAAGGGTTGATTGGTCAATTCCAGTGTTTCTATTTTACTTTAATTTTTGTGATATTTAAACCAAGCATTTGCATGAGTTTGTGCTTGTTTGCCCATTGTGCACCAACTATGTGCTGTTTTAACTCTTTGCAAGGTATCGCAGTTGCATTTTTCCTTAACCACCACTCCTGTGTGAGTGAGGCCCTCACCTGCAGCTACTGTATTGATTTTATCCAGCCCTACTCACACCTATAGGTACTCTGCTCAGATAGTACCCACTCTACTATCCCTGACCTCTCTTCCACAGATTCTGATAACCATGGACGGACAATTTCCTATAGTTTCTCCTGCTAGTCTGGTAGATATGGGCATCCTGACAGTGTAGCAACTGCCTTATGTACACAGACAGCCCTCTACTACTACCACCTAGGAACACAATATGTGACAGATGCAATCACATTAAGAACCTAGAATGCTTGCTGTCTCAGTCACAAGCCAGTACATCTGGCACTGAGAAGGTTGTCTGCACAAACCCCACACCATTAACACCACCCATATCTGTACAACACACTCCTACATATGCAGGGGTTCTCAATGAAAGCATACCTAAACAAAAGACATCTCTGAAGCAAAAACACATGCACATCACAACCCAAAGCACCAAGCATCACACACAGTACACACGTCTGTCTCACAGACTCTAAGGCCCAACCACAAACCCAACATACTAGTCATAGGGGACTCTATCATGAGACACACAGATGTGCCCCTCACCAGGTTAGACAAGGAGAAAGTCACAGTAAGTTGTTTGTCAGGTGCTAGAATCCACCATATCATGCACGCACTCAAGTCTTTTAACAACATGTACTGTTATGACTCTGCCATAGTCCATGTTGGTGTGAATGACTTGAGATGTGCCTCTTTGGAAGAGAGATATGATTGAGCTCACTGAATGTGTCCCAGGCAGGTATGTCCCTAGCCTGAAGCAGCATCCTACCATCACCCAGAATGATACCTCAGTACAAACAGAAAATGATTGACTTTAACAATTGGCTTAGTTACTGGGGTCATTACAAGGGGATCTAGTACCTGACAGCCTGGGAGGACATGATTGACGGACCACAATACTTTGCCAAAGGTGGTCTTCATCTGTCTTTCCTGGGCTTTAGGCTTCTGGCAAAGGCTCTTGCCTCCCCCATAATGCCTTTTTTAGGAAAAGTCATGAGCACAAACAACATGAAAAATTCTTATAAACGAAATTTAAAGATCATGCTGCTAAACACTAGGAGCCTTAGCGTGATACTGCATTCATTGCAAGCATTCCTTGTCCTAGAGGATGCTGACATTTGTGCAATCACTGAAATCTGGTACAAAGCTGTGGAGAGAACTCCAACCTTACCAGGTTACTCATCCTACAATACTTTCAGACTCCAAATGGAGGGTTATAAAGCCAAAGGCGGTGGAGTTTCAATATTTATCAATGACATACACACCTCCAGGCTGGTCAAATGGTATGACGCATAGGAGACACTCTAAGTGCTGTTAACAATTGACAAAACACCTAGTCAAATCATAGAGAGCTACAGACCCCCAACCGTGACTCAGGACATCCACTTCAGCTATGTGGACTTACTTGAATCCATCAATATTCAACCATATACCTGATCCTGGCTGACTTTAAGTACCCAACTATAGAGTGGAAGACCTATTCTAGCCCAAACATGAATGCCCAGAGATTACTTGACTTTGTCAATGCCAATGCATTAAATAAGCTGGTCAGTACCCCTATGAGAGGTGAAAACATACAGGAACAGGTCCTTACCAACATGAGTAGCCACTGTAGCACTCGTACATTGTCATCCTCCTTGGTAAGATCTGACCATAAAGCGATCACTTAGGTTCATAGATTAGTACCAGGCTAACTGCCCTTTGTGAGCCATTTTAAGCCTAGCCAATTATCCCTTATGAGACTCAAACCCTGCACCTTGTGTTTATAAGGCAAACACCTTAACCATTAGGCCACCCACCCAACTTTTGAAGTCACCATCTCCCCTGATCCCCCACCTTGTCAAGGCCAAACGAAAATCTTTTCCAAAGCTGACTATGATCTAATCAGAGTAGGTATAAGCAGCTTGACATCCACCATCCCTTCAGTTGGAACTAGCACTAATATCTAAGCCTACACCAAAAAACTATATGAGCACCTACATAGCATATGGACTCAGCAATAGCTCACGGAACCAAATCCTCCTCCTCAAGGAAGAGTAAACCTGTCTGGTGGACAGCAGCAATAAAACTCTATAACAGAAGGAAAAAATTGTCCAAGGCCAAGAAGCAGCAGGTGCCAAGTTGGAAGCAATATTTCCTTTGTCTGAACAAGCAAATAAGGTCACTGGTGAAATCCTCTAAGGCTTATTTTGAGTCCAAATTGGCCACATCCCCCAAGGACAATCACAAGCCTTCTTAACATATGTATGCAATCTCAAAGGCAACACCCAGATCTGCTCTGAACTGGTGGTCAGTAACACGACATACACAAACATTATAGATATAGTCAACCTGCTGTCAGACAGGTTCAGTAAAAACTTCAACCCCCTGTCCCCCCATCAGTAAACCAGGACATCCCCAGCACCTGCCCCCCTCCCCCTCATCACCAGGGATCGGGTCCTTAATGCCTTCTCAAAGGCAAAAAATACAGTCTCCACGGGACCCAATAACATCCCTGGCTATGTCCTACATGAACTCAGGCATGAACTCTCAGCTCCATTGGATGCCATATTCAACCAAAGCCTGAGCACCAGCTTCATCCCAGCTGAATGGAGGGCAGCCACTGTCATCCCTCTACACAAAGGTGTAGTGTCCACTTACCCAGGCAATTATAAGCCCATCAGCCTAACTAGCCTGATCTGCAAGGCCATGGAACACATTATCATGAACCTTATAAACAAGGACATTGGCAAATTGGCAACATCCAAATTCTTGACCCTTCACAGTTTGGTTTTGTCAAAGGGAGATCATGCCTATTAAACTTGGTCGACTTCTTTGAAACAGTCACCATAGCCATGGATGAGGGGAAGATGGTACACACCACCTACATTGACCTAGTCAAAGGCTTTGACACAATTCCCTACTCAGGCATAATAAACCCTCCCAGCTAGGGATCAAACCCATATTTTACCAGATGGGTAGCTTACTGGCTCACTGATAGAACCCACTCAGTCAAAGTAGGGGAAGCCACTTCTAGTAGTAGACTTGTAATGAGCGGTGTGTACCCCATGGATCGATCTTGGGGCCACTACTGTTTGGATATACTTTTCTGAGGTGCAAGCCAAAACCAGTGATCTGTGGCTGATCAAGTCTGCAGATGACTGAAAGCTGTCTTAAGTTCCCCTAGTGATGTGAACATCCTCCAAAATGGCCTTACCCAAACTAATGACTGGTGCCAGAAGCATGGTCTCAAACTGAATGCGAAGAAATGAATCATTATCCTCTTTGGGGAATATGTCATCCCCACTAATTATCACATTAATAACAATGTACTAAGCATGCAGTCAGCCATGAGGGACCTGGGCACCAAGACTGATAGCAACCTGACCTTTGGCCACCATATTGCCTCCGTTGTACAGAAGGCTTTCTACATGGCCCACCCAATAAGGGTATTTCATCCAGGAAGAAGAGGTCATAACATCCTGTACTCCTCACTTATCAGACCCACTATCGAGTACAATGCCCCCATTTGACATGTACCTTGCCAAGCACATGCAGCAGTTGGAGAGACCACAGAGGTTCCTGACCAGGAAAATCCTGGGTCTCAAACACCTATCCTATACAGATAGGCTAAAAGCCCTGTCCCTCTACTCAGTCTAGTACAGATGCTCAGAGGTGACCTGTTTCTGGCATATAAGGCCATTTCACACCCAGCCTTGATGGAATTGCTGCATATCAGTAAGTCAAACTCCAATCCCACAACCCACACACAAGGCCTCAACCTGGTCTGTGACATTAATAGAACTTGTTGGCGGGATAGATTTGTGTCCCAAAGACTCCCTCATCTGTAGAATAGACTCCCTCTGCATGTCAAGCAGAATGCCTTTCTAGCCATCTTTAAGAGAAACCCGGACAATTGGATGGGAAACAGAAAATATACCCCTGAGATCCCACCTGTGTCCCTGTTGGATAGGGGAAACAGGTGCTGAGTTTGAAGAAACATGGGAGAAGTTCTTGGTTAGGCTTATAAAGGCCTCTGGGCCAGTAGCCTAGTATCATCCTATGAACCTAAATTGGAAGAAGATACCAGATATGTGTCCCTAATATGAAGCCAGTCCTGGAGAATTTGGTCCACTAAGAGTCTCAGGCTGGTGGAAGGATGGAGGGGATGTCAAGGATTAGTGAAGATTGACAACACAGATGGAATGTTATGGTAAGACATGACTTCTTTATCTGATGGTGTCAATCTTCACGTAATCCTTGACTGTGGGACAGAATCCCCAGCTACCTGAATCTTGGCATGTCTTACGGAAGAATATTTCTAAGTACCATTGAACCAAATAATGCCTGTCCCCTAGAGAGCTGATCCAATTTGTAATGAATGATAAAAATATAAGGAGACCATATGGCTGCTGCACAAATGTCATCTAAAGAAGCCCTCGCATGTAAAACTGCCGAAGTTGCCACCTCTCTAGTTGAGTGGGCTTTTACTATGTGTGAAAGGTGAAGCCCTTTTGACTGGCAGATAAATGTAAGACCATTTCTGAGCCATTTTGCCAAGGTAACCTTTGTAACTGGGTTACCTAAAGAAAGTGAGGAAAAGGCAACCAATACCTGGTCAGGTTTTCTGAAATCCTTTGTTCTGTGAAGATAAAATCTTAGCGGTCTGTGGTCATCAAACAAATGAAGGAAATACTCCCCTCTTTTGGAGAAATTAGGGAAAAAGTCCAGTAGTTGTAGTGTCTGATAGATGTTAGATTCTGAGACTACCTTCATTAAAAAGGATGGATTAGTCCTAAGGGGAGACGCTGTCTTTGTGATGTATTATGTACAGTGGTTTGCAGGACAAAACCTGAAGTTCATATACTTTTCTGGCAGATGTAATAGCCACTAAAATTAAGTTTTCCAAGTGAGAAACTTTGTCACTTGTAGCTGGTGGTTTGAAAGGAGAAAGAGTAAGAGAATGAAGAACCAGTCAGATCCCAGGGAGCAATGGGCTCTCTAAATGGAGGTCTTGGCATTAGGGATCCCTTTAAAAAGGCTTTACAAATTTGTGTGACATAAAGGATGACCCATCAAAACCCATATGGTAGTTGGAGAGTGCAGCTAGATGGACTTCATTTGTAGAGATAGAAGAACCAGTTTGATAGAGGTTAGCTAAAAAATGCAAAACTTTATGAACAGGAGTTGCATAAGGATCAAGTTCATTATTGAGAGCCCATCTTGTGAATTTTCCATATTTACTTTGAATCAATTTCCTAGCTGAAGGTTTGTGATGGGCCACAATAATTTGGCTGATGGACAGGAAAGGGAAGAATGGCTGGCAATTATGGGAATTAGAGAAGCCATGCAGTGAGCTTGAGATGATGGAGATTCGGATGAACCATGCCCTCTGGATGAGACAGCAGATCTGAAGCTGTGTCCAGCATCCAAGTTTTCCGAAGTAGGTGTGGCCAAAGGAAGGGTAACCAAACATGTCGATGCCAAAAAAGGGCAGTGAGGATTATTGTGTTCTCCAACTTCTTGACTTGCCTTAGAAACTAAGATATTAGATGGGTTGGAGGAAAGGCATAGACAAGACCGGCAGGGCCAGTAGTGAAGAGTCTCTCTGGGTGACTCCCCCGGAGGGAGGATTAGGCAAAGCAACTGCTGTACTTTTTGTTTAGATGGGATGCAAATTGATCACAGCAAGGTTGGTCCCAGTGACAAAAAAATCTCCATCACCACAGGAATGAGAGACCACTTTTGAGGCATGAGAATGGTTCTGCTTAGTTTTCTATCATGTTGGAGCTCCCTGGAATATGAGTTGCTGTGAGAAAGTGGTTGGAAGAAATAGCCCCTTGCCAAACTCTGAGGGCTTCTTGACATAGTGGGTAAGATCTGGTTCCTCCTTGTTTGTTGATGTATCAGACTACTGAAATGTTGTCCAACTAAATTGCTACTGTTCTTGGAGGAAGGGCATCCTAAAATGCTTGCAATGCTAACAGCACTGCCCTCATCTAGAATATTGATTTGTAAATTGGCCTCCAGTGGAGACCAAGTGCCTTGGACTGTCCTTCCCAGATAATGCACTCCCACCCATCTGGGAAGCATCCATTGGTCACTATGGCTAGTGGTTGTTGAAGAATGAATTGACTGCCCAAAAAATCACGGAGTGGAACCACCAAGAAAGTTCCTGTTTGCAGCCATTGGTAATCAAGATGTGGTGTGACATTGGTTTGTCTATTAGAGACCATTGGGAGGCTAATAGCCATTGTAGGATTTGCATATATCTGCCTAAAGGAACCAGAGTGATTGTGGCTGCCATTCAGCGTAATGCTTGTAGGACAAATTTAGCTGGAACCCTTTTGTTCTGGATAATGTAGCTGACCTGAGTTCTGATCCTTTGTAGTCTTTCCAATGAGAGTGAAGTAAGACCTGCAACTGTGACCAACAGGGTCCGATGAATTGTAGTTGTCATGAGGGTTGTAAATTTGACTTTTTGTAATTTATTGTAATGCCTAGAGATGCACAAAATTGCAGTGTGTAATCCCTTGCCTGTTCTATCTGACACCTGGTGGCAGGGGTAAGGAACCAGTTGAGGTATGGAAAAGCTCAAAATCCTTGCAGTCTGAGATGAGCTGCTACCACTGCCATGCATCTGGTGAGCACACTGGGGACTGAGGTGAGTCTAAAGGGCAGTGGCCTTAACTTAAAATGACTGGTTCCTAGCCAGAAGCGCAGGAATTTCCTGGAGCGTTTGTCCATTTTTATGTGGTAACATGCATCCTGGAGATCTATACAGCACACCCAGTTGTCTTTTTCCATGAATGGAAGTATAGAATTACCAAGACCATCTGAGATTTGGTTTGTTGAACTGCCTAGTTGAACTGGCTGAGATCCAAATTGGGTCTCCAGTCCTGTTTTTTTTTTTTGGGCACTAAAAAGAATCTTGAGTAAAACCCGGATACTGTTTGGTCTGTTGGGACTTTTTGAATGACTCTTTTGTCAAGCAGTTTTTGAATTGATAATACTACTGCTTCCCTGTCACTGGGTGTAACATCCATGAGTCTTTTTTGGGGGGTTTTGGACAGAGTGAAATATTGTAACCTCTGGAAATGATTCTCTGCACCCATTTGTCCAATATTATCAGCTGCCAGGCAGATTGTTGCAGGGATAATAATTCCCTGACTGCCCACAGAGGAAGGCAATTGGGCCTCTGTTCAGGAGTGCTGGTAGGAGATACCAGAGAGAGAATCTCTGGACCACTGGCTCTGCCAGCCACTTCTGATTCTAGAGCAGCATCTTCCATTTTTACTTCCCCCTCTGCCCTGGGGAAAATCTTTGCCACATGTGTCCTAGAAAGGCCCTTGGGACTTCTTAAACCATAGACTCCCATTTCTCTGGTTCCTGGAGTAGGGCCATTGGGGAGTGGAGAAACATATGCCTACAGCAGTAAGAATCTTTCCATCCTTCTCTCATATTACCAGAGTGTCTTTTACCTTTGGATCAAATATTGATGATCCATCAAATGGAGCATTGATGAATGACAATTTAAATGGCTCCACAAAGTCACAGAAGCACATGCAGGCATGTCTTCTAATGGCTAAGCCTGAACCCACTGCTCTTCTCATCCCTTTGGCTGCATGGGCAATCAACCTCATGGATGAGTTAGAAATTGCTTTGAGGGTGGTGAGCTGAGAAGTAACTTTGTCTCATACCCCTTCAGCTACTGCTCCTGAGAGGGTATTTGAGAGCTCTTTGATCAGATCCCTCTGTAACCTTGTAAAGTACACCATATAGTTCAAAGACCTGAGAGCAAAGGTCAGTGAAGTGTAAACATGCTTCCAGAATCTATCCATAGTCTTGGATTCCTTGTTAGGAAGATGGATAATAGGACTTTCCTCAGCAAGTTCCTTCTTAGTGGCCGCCGCTATCACCATTGTGTCCACATGGGTATGCCTTTGGTCCAGTGTTGCTCTCCTTTGGGGGTGGAAAGAATCCAGTCAAGTCTCTCGGGGATCAATTCTGGGATCTTACATGCCTACTGCGTGATCAGTTTCATGACTGCTTCAGTGGGTGGACAGATCCAAGAGGTAGAAGGTTGGGCATGAAAAGTCTCCAGGTATACAGACTCCTCCAAAGCAGGCTGAAGGGAAGACCAAGCATCTCTCTGTTTCAGGATTTCCAGGATGTCCCCAAAGGTAACCTCATCAGGGGATGACCTGGGGCAACCTTCCCCTTCATCAAAGTCAGTATCTGCAGTGAAGGACTCCTCTGGGGAGTCTAACTGCTTCCTCTTGCACTTCTTTGCAGGTAGTTTCTCAGGTGGATGTTCCGGGGAAATGTCTGAAGAGGAAATCACCAAGCTGGGTCTTTCCTGGCACTTTGGTTCTCTCTTTCCCAGGGAAGAGACTGATGGAAGCTCTGGTTGAGGAGAAGTAGAAGTTTGGATCAACAGGGATGGCAGAGACTGAGAGTTCACAATGGACAAGGCCTTCAACATAAATTAGGAAGGCTGGCCACTCCACAAAGGAATGGGAGCCTAGAACCGAAATACACTCCTTCAGAACTGTGGTCCCACCCTGCACTGAGGAAGCGACTCCTGAAACCGAAGCCTGGGTCAGTCTGACAAAACCTGAGGAACTCAAGGCAATCCTCGGTTCCAGAGATGATGATCTTACTGGAGATGAGACCGTTGAAACCAGGTATATTGGAGCTGTGGGCTCCAATGACTCAATAGGAGTAGGAGGAGGGTTAGATGATGTCATAATAGGGTCGGTCGTCATGCCAACTTGGCTAGGAATGGAAGATAATCCCCTTGCTATCAGAAGGTGATCCACCAGTCTCATGATTTTTGATTCTGAGAGAGACTTAGTGGCTCTATCAGACGGTCCATGGAGACCTAGGGGGTCTCTGTTTGACAAAGGGGCTTGGTGGGTAATATTTGAATGGGCCAATTGAAGGAGAGTACTTGCATGGTGGTAATGGGGGCAGAGCTGAGTGCCGAGTTCAATTTGGCAAGTCCTGAGTGCTTTTTGCTGTTTGGTGCTGAAGAAACTTTACACTGAAGGCTGCTTCGGTACTATTTTTTGGCGTTTCTGAGGAGGAACTGAGCAAGACCTCTTTTTATGCTGAGAAAAGGACGATGATGAACTGGCTTCAGTCTTGGACCCAGAAATGGCCTCTTAAAAATTCCCTTTCAAGTAAGCATTTTTTTATTGCACTTCTGAGATCTTTTAAATCCAGAAGTGTGCTTAGAAGGTTTAGTAGGTGTTTCTGTTTTTTCAGCCATTAGACAGGATTTACAAGCACATGAGAAGAGACTTTTTAAAAGGAGTAGAAGGAGAAGGAAAAAATACCAAGTATCTTAATCAAGAAATACCTAACAGATAAAAATATTGCAACAGTGGTATGTAGAAAGACTAGCACTAGTAGAAAAATAGACAGGAAAGAGACTAACCAGATAGATCTGTTAGTGAGAAGAACGGGTAGAAGATAGAGATCGGAGAAAGCTTAAAATAGTTTTAGGTTTGTTTAAAGGTAAATAACCAGGAAAAACTTACTTTAGTGAAAGCCAAAGTTCAAGAGTGGATCAGATGCATCTGACACACAAAGAGGAAAATGAGATCTGAGGTAATTTAGATGGGAGCATTATGGGTAGATCCTAGCTCGAGAATTTGGAAGATGCAAGCTGAAGTAAAATGCCAAGTCCATTCCGAGGCTCGGAACTGAGCCCACGGTCAAGGATTATGTGAAGACTGACATCATCAGATCAGCTGTTTATGTGACTCAGAGTAGATTTGGAAACACCTTACTAAGTGATGTAATGGTATGAATAGTTCTGACTTTTCTAGAAGGCCTCTGAATACATATCCTTTTTTCTATTAACAGAATACTTAATAGTGGTGGGTTGTGTAAAGGCTCATGTCCTGCAACAACCATGTTAAGTTCCTAATTAGCTCAGGGATATATGTCTTTCCTCATTTTACCCCTTAATAGAAGCAGTAAAAGAGAATTCCTTCCTGACCATTTTCTCTCTGCAGCTCCTAAGAGGTCAGTTATCCTCTAGCATTTAAGAACAAATTGGAGACTCATAAGAAGTATGAACATAGAAGACAGGAACAAACACTTCCCATCACAATTAACAGTGTGTAAGCAACTAATTTTCAGATAATACACTACAATGAATCCAGCACCGAAACACAGCTGTATGCATGTACTAATACTACAAAAACACTATAGAAACTGTAATAAACTGATGCCGATATAAAAACGTATAATTTTATTATAAGGACGTGCTTTCACAAATATCGCTTCATCAGACAACAGCAAATAATAAATCTGTTAAATGTTGTGGCTTTCAACTTTTCCCAGTTAGGGCTCGCCACAGTGGAATTCCGGTCTGCTAATGATTGGCAGTTGATTTTTACATGCTGAGTTGCCAGTCCTAAAGCACAACCTTCAACGAAGGTATGCCCATTCACGCATGTCTCCACGCAGAAGACGCTCTAGCTGAGAATCGAACCGGACAGCATCTTACTGTGAGGCGACAGCGCTACCGCAGCACCACCAATAATAAATCTATTAAATAGTGAATCAGAATTCAAACCAACCAATCAAATCAAAGCTATAATATAATTAAATGGTTACTGGGCAACAAAAGGAAACAATGTGTATCCAGTCAATCACATTACAATTACTTGTGCTTTAAACTGTGTTGCTTAAGAACAGGTTTCAATGAAAGATAATCATTTAACCCTTTTCCTCCATGTGACCTAAGTCTTAGAATCCATTTGAGTTCACAGTTCTCCATAAAATTCACAATATCTCCAATCACATATCTTTATAAATCACACCTACCACCATAAATTTAAAACTATGCTTCCTCCACAGTTTTAATGTATGTTTAGCAACTGCACTAAATGTTTGTCCTCTGCATATGCAATAAATGTGATCACAAATTCTCTAAGTCTTCTATTAGAATTCACAACATAAAATGCATCACAATGTGTGCAGTAAGCTAGGTAAGCAATGTTCCTTGTATTACAATTTGCATTAATTAAGGACTTGCATTCTTTACCAGTATCTGGGTGTACAAATCTACCTGTTGTATCAATATGATTACAGAATGCGCAGTTATAGCATTTTTTGGAACCTCTATTCATCTTATCCTTCTGTTCTTTCATCACTTTCTGGCCTTTCAGGTAGCAGAACATCCTTTTTAATGAAATGTTATTCTTATAATGAAACCTCAGTTTCATATCAACAAAACTCGACAATACCGGATCGCTATTGAGCATGTTCCAGTGCTTATATATGTTTTAAAGCCATAGTATCTGAACTAAAGACCATAGAGACGGACAATACCTTATCCTGAACCCTAGATGGTTCCAGTATATTATCACGAGATGGAAAATAGGGTTTTGCTCTATTTTGTATGCATGTTGATTACCTTTTATCTAGCCAGTGATAACTCATTATTCTTATAACCTCCTACCCTAAATTTGGTGTCCAGTTCATCCAAATCATGGCAAAAGTCATCATCCCTCACATCCATCCTAGAAGTATGCATTGGCTGTCCAGTAACAATGTTTATAAAAATGTGAGGTGCATGCATGCTGGACCGATGAAATAATGAAAACCTGTGGCTTCCTTCCTATATAATTTCATATAAAACTCACCATCACTATCTCTACATATTTTAACATCTAAAAACTCTATCTGTACATTGGAAATGTTCATGGAAAAGGATAACAAAGATGAACGTTGTTCTGTATACCTTATAAACATACCAAGTCGCTCACAATTACCCCCCCCCCCCACAAAATGACGATACAAATATATCTTCTCATAATATTCAGAAGGGATTATCACACTCGTTTCCCATTGGCCTATGACCATGGTTTATGTTTTATTGAATCCATTAACTTTCATCACTTACAATCCTTAGACATTCAGTAACATGAAGACTGTAGTCAGCAAGCATAGAACAATATTGCCTTCAGCATCAAATCTGTGTTCATGGAAACATTGCAGTCTTCTTCCTTTCCCATTCTGTTTTCCACTTGCGATGCTTTTGTTCTAGCCTCTTTTCTCCTTCTGTATTCTCTTTCATTACATCCATTTCTCCCCTTAGATTTGCCTATTCACTCTCCAAATGAGTATGCAGTGAATACCTTAATATTTTCTACTTAAATATCATCTTATTGCCATGGTCTGCTCCACAATTAGTCACCCATCAATCTCTGTGCAGCTCTTCTACCTCTAAGGGTCAGCCTGAATAGTTTATACCAACTTGTCCTCTGATCAGCTTCAAAATATCATTCGTAACCTTACTGCTGTGACAACTCTCAATTTTTCTTTATATTTTGTTGCTGCAGTGAAATTCTCAGTCACACTCGCCGCACCTTTATCCCATACATCAGTAAGATGAAAGCATAGCTTAGATGGCACAACCTCAGCTTCACAGAACCAATTAGCTTCAGACTTGTAAATGAAAACCCAGTTGTTTCCCTTCCATAAAATAATTATGTATGCCAGAAGTTGCAGCTACACTTGGACAAACACCTGCTAAACTTGGGCAATTATTCGTTGCCATTCTTGATCTTTTCCAGTAATCTTAAGTAGAAATCGTGTTAAGTGCCAGTGGACCTTCCCACACAGTTGTGTGAGCTGTGTACACATTGACCGACAGAGCTCCAGCCCATTAAGCAACTGAACTGCATATGCTTTTGTGCCAGTACCTTCCTGACTCTCAGCTAGGCTCAGAGTTATCACTTTCTCCTTACATACAAAGGTTTATGATTTAACCATTTTCCGGTCGAGAAAACTGATGACCACATGCATTTGCTTAATTCCTTCTGTCCAAAGGTTGTTGCTTTCACCTATACACATTCACTCTGTTTCCTTAAAGTATAATGACTTTCCCTAAATATTTAGTGTGGACCATATGTCCTACTATGAACTTGGATTGTACGTAAATTATTCCTTTCACCCCTTCACTGCTACCATTTACGGCCCACGGACATTCTCAGTACACCTTTAGGGAAATATTTCTTTCCGGAATGCTGATGCTGAGCCTCATTTCAGTCATTCTCATTCCTGACTGAAACCTACATGAGTTCTTTGCAGCTGTGCAGGATCACTGAGGTAGGATATCTAAGGCACTAAATACTCGTACCTGTTTGGGTTCAAAATGCCTCGCCTACCATACAATTAGCAAATCCTGTAGTTTAACAATATCTGTTTTTTTTTGTTTTTTAGGAGGGTACTGATTAGACAACATTGTGATGCTGATAAAACTTCCTGTTCCCTGCCTGGTATGATGGAAAGTTTGTTTAATGAAAGAGGGATGGGGAAAGAGAGTATACATGATAAAAACAGATAATAGAGATATATATATATATATATATATATATATAGCCTCAGGATGCATTTTTTATTTATGCAGCTATTTTTTGATTAATGGAAGATATCAAGAACTGATATCAGATAAGTTACTTCAAAAATTCTTAGCACTTCAGCAGTATCAGCCTCATTAATAAAGAGTTCTTAACATTCTTAGAACACCAAATAGTCTTTGTGATGGTGGACTAGTCCACATTACTGAATACTGTTAAGCAGAAGAGTTATCATTAGGGCATACTCTCCCAATAGCTATGTCCACTTTATTTCAGTATTGAATCCATTTTGTTTACATGTATTAAATTGTAAGACATACTTTCATTAATACCCTATCCTTGATTGTATTGAAGATTAAGGTTATTAGCTCTTAATGAGCTTATTTCTATTACCTCAGGCTTTGATTCATAAAGCCACCATTTGCTGTCAGCAAGTCATTTAACAAGTCACCCAGGGTCAAGCCCTGTAAAGGGACACTTGTGTTCAGTGGCTTTACTTGGTTAACAAATTAATAAAGCTTAATAAAATAACCTATTTTGTTTTTACTTTCTCATTGTGTGCAGTAGTTTGTTTTGAACTACTTATGTTGTACATGATATTAATGAAATAAAATGGACTGCGGGCAATTACCTATTTCATTTTATGTCTCCGACATTGTTTTGGTTGGTTAACTTAGATTTTCTTAATGGTGTCTCTTACGTAAACCATCTTATGAAAAAGCTACTGGAGCATGTCATAGCATATATTACAAAACTAGCAAGACATAGCATATATTACAGAACTAGCAAGAGAGTTATAGGTTGGTACTAGGCTATTGGCCCTAGGCCTTATACAAGCTTAGCCATAATTCCCTGGCTATTTCTTCCCACAATATTTACTTCCATGGACCCCTATCTAGCAGGGAAACTGACATGATCCCAAGGGTGAATTTCCTGTCTCCTATCCAATCATGGTTCCTTTTGAATAGGGCCAAAGAGGCACAATGCTTGATATGTATGTGCAGTCTATTCCAGAGTCTGGGTCAGGAACCTATCCCTCCAGCATGTTTTGCTCATTATGATGACAATATTTAGATCCCTGGAGCATGTGTTTCTGAAGGATTGAGATTTCTTTAAGTGTAGCATGTCCAACTGCTCTGGATTTGACATGGCATTGTATGTTAAGCAGAGATCGCCTATGAGTATATAATATGCAACAGAGTCTAGCTGGAGATTTTTTAGATGGTCAGCATAGGGCATCTGCTTTAGGCCTGTGATTCTTTGTGAAGTATTTCTGCAGCCTTTCCAGATGTCTTGAGAGGTACATATCGAATGGGGCTATGTATTCTATAATGGGTCTAATGAGGGATGTGTACAGTGGGACAATGACCTCCATTTTTCTGGATGAAAAGCCCTTAGTGATGGTATGCCACATAGAAGGATTTCCTGACTGTTGTGGCGATGTGGGTATCGAAGGTGAGAACACTGTTCACCTGTGTCCCTAAGTCTCTCATCACACTTTCAGTGTTTAGTGTACTGCCACTTATGTGGTAATTCACAGGTACATGTTTTTTCCCAAAGGGGATAACTATACATTTCTTGGCATTGAGCTTGAGCCCATGGCTCTGGCACCAAGCATCTGTTTCTGTAAGGCCCTTTTGTAGAATATCCACATCATTCAGGGATTCAGTAATGGCTCCCAGTTTCCCGTCATCTGCGAACTTTGTTAGCCAGAGTCCCTTAGTGTTGGCCTGTACTTAAGACATGTAGATGCCAAACAAGAGCGGTCCCAAGACTGAATCCTGAGGTACTTCACATGCCTGGAGCTGGGTTTGGAGTTGGCTACTTTTACAGTGTGGGTTCTGTCAGTAAGCCAGTTGGCAACTCATCGAATGATGTAGGGATTAATGTCCAGCATAGTAAGTTTATCTATGATTCCAGAGTGGGGGATGGTGTCAAAGGCCTTGTTGAGGTCCAGATAGGCTGTGTTGACCACCTTACCCTCATCCACAGCTCTGGAGACTGATTCAAAGAAGTCAGTCAGGTTCAGGAGACAAGATTGGCCTTTCACAAACCCAAACTGGGTGGGGTCCAGTGTTTGAAGGTGGCCAATGTCTTTGTTTATAAGTTCCATGATAATACATTCCATGGCCTTGCAGATCAGGCTTGTCAGACTGATGGGGCGGTAGTTCCTAGGATCCAAGGAGGGATCCCTCCCTTGTGGAGTGGGATAACTGTAGCTGTGCACCCCTCAGTGGGCATGAAGCCTGAGGTGAGGCTATGATTAAACATGACACTTAGGTGAGGTGCCAGTTTATTTTGTAGTTCATGTAGTACACAGCCCAGGATGTCATCTGGTTCCATGGATGCTGTATTCTTAGCTTTGGAGAGTGCGTTTTTTTACCTGTGTGGCCGTTATTACCGAATTTGGCAATCTTTCAGTATTGAGATGGGCCCTGTAGTGGGTGAAAGGGGGGTAAAGTTGGCACTGAATCGATCTGCCAGGATATTGGCAATATCCTTGGGATCATTATATTTAATGCCATTCTGTTGTAGCTCAGAGCAGATCTGAGCATTGCCATTTAGGTTCTTGACATAGCTGTAGAATGCCATGTGGTTGTCTTTGGAATCTTTGGCAATTTTATTTTCTTAACTAGCCTTGGAGAATTTTATGAGGGATCTCAGCTTCTTACTGAGGCTGGTAAGTTATGTTTTTGCATCCTGGGATTTTCCTCTTTTCTGCAACAGTTACTTTCTTTTGCTGTAAAGTTTGTTTATGGCAGGGGACCACCAGAGTGGCTTCTTTTTTGGAGGAGAGCATCTTGGTTCTATTTGGGATGGCGGGATTCATGCATGAGTGGATGTGCTCGCACAGTGCCTTAGTGTAGGATTCAGCAGTCAAACTTTCAGTTCCCATCTGCATGGGTGTCATGAAGTTTGTCACTTCTTACTTGAGTAGCATGAAGTTGGCTTTGGAGAAGTTTTTTATGGAGGCTTCCTTACTGGGGGGTGGGGGAGAGATGTGGATGTCAAGGGTGATTAGCTTATGGTCAGACCTGACCAACGAGGGGGTGACAATAGGTGTGGAGCATCGATTTCCCATGTTGGTATTGACCAGATTTAGGATATTGGAGCCCCTGTTGGGACTATGGATTAGTTGATACAGGGCACTGGAGTTATGAATTCCAAGAACTGTTGGGCAAAGGTGTTGGTACATGAGTAGTTTTCCCAGTTAATGTCAGAGTAGTTGAAATCACCCAGTATTAGGGTGTTTGGTTGTATCTTAATATTTTACAGTTTGTTTAGAAAGGTGTAGTGAGAATCTGGGGCATGGTGGGGGATTTGTAGCAGGCTACAATTTGGATTGCAGTCTTACTTAGTGTTAGTTGCACCTGGAGAATTTCAGATGCATTGTGTTGGACAACTAGTCTGGTGGTGTGACTATCCTTGGTGAATATGGACACACTCCTCCTCCTTCAGTGTTTCGGTCCTGGTTTGGTGGCTGAAAAGTGTGGTAGGAGTTGTAGCCTGGTATTGCAGGGGTGCTGTCTTGAGCCTTGAACCAGGTTTCAGTTACTGCACAGATAATGATGGTCTCTATTTTTAGGAGTGCCTTGAGAGAGTGCATTTTGAGGTTTAGACTTCTAGCATTGGGTAGCATTACCTTCAGATTTTGCATGCTTGTACCTGTTACGGTGGTGGTTTTGTCCTTTGAACTCTGCCTAAAAAAGGCACTATAGGGGTGGCAAGAGCCTTAGCCAGTAAACTGAATCCCAGGGGCGACAGGTGCAGCCCATCTCTGGCAAAGCATCATGGTCTGTCGATCATGTTGTCCCAGGCAGACAGATACTGGATCCCCTTTGAATTATACCAGAAGCTTAGCCAGAAGCTTAGCCAGTTGCTGAAGTCAATCATTTTGTCATTATATCATTTGTCAGTATATCATTCTGTATTAACTGGTTTCTTACTTATAAAATCAAAGGTTTCACTAAAATATCCGCAATTATTACAAATGCCACAGGGGGTATAATTCTGATTTATTGCAGATCATCCAATTCTTATGTTTGGCACTATAATTATGTAACGTAAAGTCCCCAGTATCATTAGCTCTTCTATAAAAAGACACAAAAGACTTACAGAAATGCGAGACAAGCCGTTTATCAATATATATAACAAAAAAAGTCCTAATCTTTTTTAATTCTTCCCCAAAAATAAATAAACCTGGTCTTTCTCTCCTTAGCAGTGATTGTTAGCTTCACAATAATGAGATCCATTCACAATCTTTTAACTTCCTTTGTCTTGGAAATATGTTTCAGACATTTCCATATAAATTCTCCAACATTCGTTTCTACAGTGTTTTTGTCAGCCATATTAATTTAGTATAATCTTCGCTAATGTTGAAGGCTTTCGTTTTCCTTTTAGTCATACAAGTAATATGCTCTTTATCCTTTAAAAATTCTGTTGTCATTAAATGGTACAGTAAAAGGAAATTGTTAAAATCTTACTATTAAATGGAGGTATAAAACTTATTTGTTAAATATATAACATATGGGACTAATATGTACGGAAAATAAATACTAATCTCTCTTACTTTCTGAAAATGATAAATTGCTACTTTTTGCTGTGAATAAAACAACACAATAAAAGTTTTCCCACCAGTTTAAAAATACAAATTATCTGAAGTCGATTTGGTAATGCTAAAGAAATTTTAAACTGACTTTTAATGCAAACATTTTGTTCTAAACTGTCTCACAGGAAATATTGAATATTCTAACGTTCCATGTCTACATGTGCTGAAAGGCCAGGTGATTTGGATACTGACAGTATGGCACTTATTCCTGTTTCTTATGCCATTCAGCAAAGCATCCAACCTGATAAAACAATCATAATAAATCAGGAAAGTTTCTACATAAGTTACTAGAGCAAAAAAAGACTATTCAATAGCATTTCTAGAACAAGTTATTATTCCACTCAATTATTTTTTTGGAAATAATTTTCAAAAACGTAGACAAGAATAATGAAAGAAAATATCGATTCTATCATCCTGCACTTGAAGGGTTGGCAGTTGCCATGTGATCACTCTAGAAAAAAATTGAAGAAGCACACTAGGGGTACGGAGAATCACAGGTTGCAGTACATTCCAACACTAAGATACTGCAAAAGTTTGGCAAACAGCTAAAAAGGCTGGAAGGTGACACTAAATATCTTGCATGCGCAATGCAGAGTATGGGAAAACCTATTGTTATCATTCAGATGTGTGCTTGCTTAGACTTAGTGGTTATATTTAAAGCATTTGCCTATGGTATG
Source organism: Protopterus annectens (assembly GCF_019279795.1). Classification (NCBI taxonomy): domain Eukaryota; kingdom Metazoa; phylum Chordata; order Ceratodontiformes; family Protopteridae; genus Protopterus; species Protopterus annectens. The sequence continues at coordinate 503,954,733 of NC_056749.1, forward strand.
TAACGAACAGGACAACCATATTTAACCACTATAGACACATGCTTTTGCTTGAGTTCTATGCAATATTAACATGTTTATCTGAGCCTTCTACTGAATTGGTCAATTTGTCATGCTAGAAATGTTTACCTATTACTTATATTAATCCCTGTGAAGGATTAATTTGGTCCAAATGAGAACACATGAAATGCGTTTATTCTATGCATTTTTGAATATCGGTCTAAAACATTGTTAGCGACATTAATGGTAATTATACTAGCTATAGATTGAGTCATGCACTATCGCTCTGTGCTACTGTTTGTCTGATGTTTCTGATTGAAAATGCTTTCTTTTTTTCCTATGCTGCATACCTTTTACTTCATATTTGTGTATTGGTTTTTTCACTGCTAGTTACTGATACTCTGAAACTGCTCTACAATTCATTTTCTTTTTCTCTATATCTCCCCTTAGTTTTTCAACCCATTGCCTTATATGATTATCAGCTTGGCCCTGCTTGACATCCAACAGTACCTGTGCCTTATTTTCATTAGAAGACTCTAACAACACAATGCAGAGTTCTTCCTAAAAATTAAAAGAAACAACAAAAGCATATGCACCTGATGCTTAACTGTTATAGCAATTACTGCCTTATCCCTGCTAGGTGGATAGAGTATGCTCCTTACCAGGATCGGCAGCAGCCAAACACCACGTATTCTCTGTATCCCTCACACTTGGTCCTACTCTAGCCTAAACTAGTAACTAGCCACCTCCAATTTTTTTTTGTCCTTAACAGCCTTGGGATCTCCCTTTGTGACCCAATACTTGCAGTTAAGTGGGTTGTCCACTAGGTGGCAGCCTCTACCTACAGATCACCATTTTCCTTCTGGTCTAATTAAACCTCATCTCTCTGCCAACCTTATAACTGCCTTACTCTTCAGCCCTAAACCTCTACAGACCTCTTTACTTCTCCCTCTACCACTCATTGCAATATCTTTCCCTCACCTCTGTGCATTCTTACCTTGAACTAGCTGTCTATTTAACTGATTGTTCTTCGCTGTCTTCTTGCTCTACCCGCTTTGTTCGCCCTATGGGCTCACTCCACTCCCCTACCCTGCCCCCAAATCTCACCCGCCCCTACTACCTCTACTCTTATAGACAGGAAACCGCACCAATTACCTCCTACACCAAATCACATACTCCACCCCACTCATAATTAATTTTCTCCTACACTCTTCCACTTAAAGCTATCTCACCACACTTACTCCAAAACTCCTAGCACAATACCATAGACTTCCCCAACATTTATACAGGAACTCAAGCCCATATTTTACAATCTACATGAACATTTACTCAACCTCAAACTCACCTCCCCTACTTATATCCCAACCAAATGCCATGGTTACCAAACCTCTCTCACTTCTAACTCGTACACTACTTTTTATTACCATATCTTACTTAAGTATTGAACCCAAGCTCTCAATTCCAATTACCCCTCCCCATTTCATATAACTATCCCTACCTCTATAAAGCACACACATTTCTCAATCTATATATCCCCCAGTCTGTACCACTTCTACACTAGTATGCTCTTCACCTACAAACTCTTACCGAACCCCAAAACAATACTCCCATCTTTACTAGCCACATGTCCTTAAAGCTTATAACTCCCAAACTCCATAATAAGGAATCCAAATATAATTTTTCTCACTTTACATCCATCCTTCTCTCTGGAGACATTCACCCAAACCCTGGCCCCTCTCTCGCAGACGCCTCAACCTCCCAACCCCAACCTCTTCACACAACTGATAAACCCCTTTATTTCTCAGCTCTAAATACTCAGAGCATATGCAATACAATTCCCAACCTCCATGCCTGGCTTCTTCACAACCAGCCTGATATTCTATCCATCTCCAAAACCTAGCTAAAACCCCATATAAAAGACTCTGAACTAATACCACCCAAATACTCTATGATTAGGAAAGATGGAACACACAAAAAAGGGGGTGGAGTAGCCCTCCTATACTCATCTGCCCTCTTAGTTACCTCCTATACCAAATCCATTCCCAAGTTCAGTAATGCAGAACTAATTCCAGCCCTACTTCACATAAATAAACACAAACGTATATGCATAGTCTGATGACACTATCTCAACCCTTGAAGATATTCTCTCCTAGTTTTCTGCTAACATTACTAATGAAACTATAATACTGGGTGACGTTGACATTAACTGCGCCACAATTCAAACTCCCACTAACTCACTCAATATAAACTTGTATAACTTCACTCAGCTGATTACCTCAGTAGCTAGACCTTCCAAGAACTTCCTTACTGGAAGCACCCTGGACTGGATCCTAGTTTTCCATCCGCATTACATTTCTGAATGTGGCACTCTTCCCAACCCAAAAGGCAACCAATTCCCCATTTTTGCCAACTGTCTACCCTCCTCCATACCATTAACTCATACCTATGTCTCCACCTGGTGCCAAAAACAATTTATTCCTAGCACATTCACAGATGCACTAAAAAGAACAAACTGGAAGCCACTAAAGGCCCTAAGCTTAGAAAATGCTGTTACCTACTTTAACTCAACTTTCCTGAACTTGCTTAACTCCTTTGCCCTCAGAAACCAAAATGCACAAGGAGCAATCCTGTACCTTGGTTGACCAAAAACACCTTAAGTATTATGCAGCTCCAGGATAAAGCTTGAAAACATTACCACAAAAATAAAACTCACCACCCTCAATGAATACAAAGCACTCTGTAATAAAGTAAAACAACTTAGTACCTCAGACTGCAAAACCTACTTCTCTAGACTCCAAACCAACCATAACACCAACTGCCAGAAATTTTGGAATGGAATCTCCTCAACCCTGGAAAAAAAAGAAACCCCCTGACCTGATCCAAATGCCCCTCACTTACATTTAGCCACACAATTTAACTCTTTATCGATCCCATAGCTAAACTAACATAATCCTTCACTAACAATTCAACTTCCCCACCCCACCTCCACCTAACCCTTTCTCCCCTACTACCTGCTAACCCCCTCCCTTCCCCATTAACCCCATCCCTATATCAACCATAAAAAAACTTCTAAAATTGAAACCTGGATCAATGCCCCTGATGAAATACCATCCTACTTCCTAAAAGTAGCTGCAGAAGGCATTGCTCTTCCCATCTGCATTGTAATAAATCAATCTATTTCAGAATGCTATGTTCCCCAGCTCTGGAAAAAAGCCTTTATCATTCCACTCCACAAAGGTGGCAACAACAAAATTCCAAACTTCCTGCCCATCGCTATTTTTCCACCATTTATAAACTTCTTGAAAAATGCATCCATCTACAACTTTTACCCTATCTCATAAATAACCATCTTTTAACTCCCACACAACATGGATTCAGACCCAGCCATAACATCACTTCAGGTCTCCTCTCCTTACTAGAAGCTGTTAAGGCCCGTTACTCTGGCCATATCATGTCCACTCTCCTCTTAGACCTTTCCAAGGCATTCAATACCATCTCGCACAACCTTCTTCTTACTAAACTCTCCAAATTAAATCTATCCCACTTCTCTATCAACTGGTTCACCAACTACCTCACAAATAGGCAACAAACAGAAGGAAAAAAGTCACCTCCGCTTTCCACAACACCCCACAGGTGTCCCCCAGGGTTCAGTCTTAGGCTGTCTTCTGTTCAGTATATTCATGAATGACCTCTACCAAGCCATCCCCAATGCCAACCTCATCCAATACACCAGTGACTCAACAATAATCTGCTCTGCTTCTTCTGTCTCCACTTTAGCTAAATTAACCCAAAATGCCTTCTCTTCCACCGAACAATGGATGCTGCATAACCATCTAGCACTTAATGCAACGAAAACTAAATGCATGATATTTACCACTTCCAAAACCATCACTCTAGATAAACATTCATTCTTAGTCTCTAGTCAAAATAATACTCCTCTCGAAATAGTCTCCAGTGATAAATTACTAGGAGTCCTCATCGACTATTAGCTAAAGTTTGATAACCATCTGCAAGTAAATATAAAAAAAACAAAAACACACAAAAATTGGCATGCTTTATCGTCACAATCATTACATCTCTCCCTCCACCAAGCTCATCCTTTCTAACACGTACCTTATCCCATCCCTCCTATATGGCACCTCTATCCTTACTAACCTGCAATCCTCCCTCAAAACAAAACTCTTCTCCTAGCTACAATAAAATATCAAAATTTGCAACCGGTCTCAGATCAACTTCCCACCACTGCATTGCCCTAAACCAACTGAATTGGCTTGAGCTGCCCGACTACCTCACCTGCATTCAACTTGTCCAAGCACACCAACTTATTTTCAATCCCTCTCTCTGTCCCTCCCTTGCCACCTCCTTTAAATTACATCAACCGGACAGACTCCTTAGATCTAATTCTCAAAATATAATAGAACTTCATAAACCTGCCCAACCTCCAGGCAAATAACTTGATGCCCTCTCTAGCACACTGCTGGAATTCTCTCCCTCCACTCATCCGTACCACTAGCAGCCTCTGTTCATTAAAAACCTTACAACACTCGCACCTAAAATCACAATAGCAATGTTCTTGTTCCCATCCTTCATAATCTTCCTTCATTATTACTCTAGAAGCTAAAACATCTCTTAATAGCCTTCTGTAGTTTTTTAACTCTAATAAACTGTAGGAATTAGCATAACTGTTAATAACAGTAGGAATCAATTAGTACAACTTTTAAAAACTGCGCAAATCAATATTTTTGTAATTGTAAGAACTAGTAGAACTTTTAACAACTATAGAAATCAATAGTTTAGTAATTAATTGTAAAGACTGGTAGAACTTTTACAAACTGTGACTGTAAAAATGTTGCTATTGTCTTACACTAATAATTGCTGTACAAATATGCACTCCTCAAACTGTCAGTTTTACATAACTTGCGTGTTTCTGTATCTGCATTTTCTGGAGCTTTTCTCCCAAGACTAATATGTATACTATACCAGTATTTGCTTCTCTTGAATAACTTGTATAATTCGGTATCTGTATTTTCTGGAGCTTTTCTCCTCAGGACTGCATTGAAAACAGGCTCCTTGTGGCCCAATTGGACTATCCTGCCAAACTGCAAATAAAATAAAAAATAATTTATTATCTTTAACACTCGAATCACTGATGGTATGTTAGGATGATTTAGGAAAATGTGGGGTGTAAGGAATAGTGTATGGATCATTGGACTGATGGAAAGTTAGAAGGGATGGATCGCATTAACACTGTAGAGGAATGTGTGTATCAGCTTTTAGTGGATTTTCTGTTCCTTCATTGTCAGATAGGACTGATCTTGTTGGAAGAGTAAGGACAGAGAAAATCAAACAAAGGCTTCTGGTAGTCAAATACTATGTTTATTGTTTTAAGGAATAGACAGTGATACAGGCAGCCATTTGTAAAGAACTTTTAATGGCTGGATGTCATTGCAGTGTAATAGAAGACATTTCTCAATGGGTAACCAGCAGAAAACTCCAAATGACTCTAGTGGTAGGGAACAGGTAATGTGAGGTGCCAGAAGCAGGCATTATGTACCCTGATGCTTTGAAGATTACATGAACGAGGCTGGATAATGGGCAAGAAATAATATACATGTATAAAGAGAGGTTATATATTATTCAGTAGTGTTTTTCTATATGGAGTCACAAAAGGGAAATGCACATACTAGGTTATCTGATGATGATAGAGCAATAAAGCAGAATCTGGTAAAGAATAATAGGAGAGTTCTGTTGATATGTCCTGCTCCAAGACGTATCAGAATCACCTAATATAGTGAATTAACATGACTTAACTCTCTAACATTGTTTTTTAATAAATACATTATACTTTGTGATTTATTTAATTTCTGTACACAAAAATCACTGTATATTAATTGGTTTCAGGAGCGAGCAGTAAATGCTTCAGTAGATGTTGGAAACAACCTAAGAGTGGCTCCAGCTGCAGGGGCTGATCATACAGCTGCAGAGAAGGAAGAAAGGAAGGGGTGACCTATTACTAGTCTGAGCGAGTGACCTGCTCTTAAGGATATTGAAGAGTTGGCGAATATCTGGGGTTATCTGGATATGCTTAATTTATAAGTAGGACCTGGGTAGTTGTGCTATGGCTGGAGAGGAACACCTGATGAGAAAATGGCATGAAAGGATATCAAAGAATGTAGTAGAAGACTAAGGTTATAAAGTGGTGCTTGAAGCTAACAGCGAAAATTCTGTTAAGGGGTGCAGCGCACTTCATTGGTGTCACTGATTGTGGGAACATGGTTGGAGGAAGGACTGGAGAGATAGATGGAGATTGGAGGAGTGAAGGGGTGTTTTCAACGGAAGTAACATTTAACATTTAGCAGTTGGAGATGACCTTTTTCTGCTGTGGTCATTACAAGAAGTATGGCCAATAGATTCTAACACTGTACTCTGCTTGCGAAGCAGGGGTGGGCCTATTAGCCTGACTGACTTTTAGGGCCTAGCTCTGAAGGAGTATCGGGGGTTCTTTAAAGAAGGTAGGGTTATGTAATGTGGGATGGACTGGCAATACTATTTCAACTGATTGGATGAGAGAGAGAAAGGAACTGATGCAGTGGCTGAAGTTGAATGTTATGCAAGTGAGGAATGTAGAACAGAAGTGTATTCCATGATTAGGGATAAGTTGTGCAAAAGGGCAGAAAAGTAAGGAATTTAGCCAGAAAAGCTGAGAAATGGGTGAATACTAGATGACAGGGTTAAAAAGGGAAAAGAGCTGTGGCTGATGGAGGGTAAATTAGCAGTGCTGGTTTCATTTCATGGCCTGAATGAGGATAAGAAACAGGTTTTGCTGCATTGCTAGACAATCATATTGAACATATGGCAGAAGGGACTAGAGCATTGATGAGGGAGATTTCAATAAGATTCTATAGCCATAAATGGATATACTATATGAGGCAAATTAAATGTATAAGACTTGTCAAAGTGGACTTGGGTAGGAGATGGAGAAGTTGGAATTGTTAGATATGTGGAAAGACAAGAGTGACAGAGAACTGTTAACTTTTTCAAGAAATGAGACAAAACAGGCCAGAAGGTTGAATGGAATTTTGCTGGATTAAGGATAATGGTAGGAGTTGTGCTAGAGACGAGGTTAACTAAGATGTCATTGTTAGAAGGACACAAATTCAGGGACACTGATGGGAGTCAGAACAGGTAAGATGGATGCAAGCAATGGTAGAACAGGTGGATCATGAGGTTATTTACAAAGAGGGGGCATTGATGACCATGAAATGGCATTGTATAAAAGTAATGTGATGAGAGGTCAATGGCACATAAGGATTTGGTAAAAAAAAAATGAAGGAACTAAAGGTTAGGGATTGTGAAAGGGAAATTACAAAAATACAATTCTGGGTTGGAGAGAGGGAGGGACACAGTTGTGCTGCTGAAATTTAGACATTGAAATAAAGATTTAGATGAATCTCAACCTGAAACAGATTAGGTTAAGAGAGAGTTTAGATGGTTGTTAAGGGGGAGTGGATGTTAATGTGGAAGATAAAGATATATGTAACAAAATTAAGATGACTGAGATGGAAAAAGTATGTTGTTCTGGGAAGAACAGAAAAGAGATTTATAGGTTTTATGAGAGATTATTTACGTGAAGAGCGTATAACAAGTATTAAGGAAAAGCAAAAAGGAGGGCACATAACTGGGTATGCTTTTTGGAGAATAAGAAAGTGAAGTCATGAAAAAAGTGTTGTGGAAATTGCAGCTGTTATCAAGAACATGAAAGGGTGAGAACTGGAGGTTGGGATAGGCATCCAACAGATATTTTTACTGACGAGAGATAAAAATCAAGGAAAGTCTGGCTAAGCTGTTTAATGATGTTAGAGAGACTGGTAAAATACCTGAATTAGTGTATGAGACTAAAGTTGAGGTTTTGTCTAAGGGGTTGGAAATAAGGAAGATCTTGTCAGTTTTTAGGCTACTCGCATTTTAAAATGCTGTTGTAAAACTTATTGCTAGGGTACTGACAATTCTTCATGAGAAAGTATTACCAAAATTAATTAAAGAGGAGCCAGATAGGTTGAGTAAGTGAAAGATGTTCATCAGATCATTCATAGGTGGGATTGAGTTTTATTGCATGGGAATATGTGTACATTACGGGCAGTGTATATCAGGTGTCATATTGACATATTTGATTGTGTTAGGTTGGAGTTTACGCTTAAGTTTTCCGAATAAGTTTTAGGAGAAGGAGGTGTTGCTAGATGGAAGTACAGTCATTATATGCACAACCATGGGTGAGGATTTTGGAGAATGTGATTTGGACGGGGAGACAAAATTAGAAGTACAAGAGAATGGTGCCTCCTGTCCTTGAGGTTTCTTTTGGTAACAAGTGTTCAGTATACTGGTTCAAACTGAGATTACAGGGATTAGGGAGAAAGTTGATTTATATGGGATGCATTTATGTGCTCATGAGTGCACATTTGTTATAAAATGAACATAAGTAGCTACAGAGAGTTTGAGACTTTTATGGTTACTTGTTTAATTATTAGGGTTGTTTTCACCCAAAGTAGAGTTGGATAACAGAGATAGGAAAGTGAAGTGGAGTTGGATATTGCCATCTGTGGTATGTGAAGAAAAATATTTGGGATTGAATAATGTATTCAGCATTGGCAGAAATAAAGAATAACTGATGTGTGTTGAATAATGAGGAGGAGTTGCAGGACATATGATCATACATGGTGCATACATTGCAAACTAAATAAGATAGTGAGAACCATGACCTTGCCCCACGTGTGCTCTCTCTGTGGAAACATATAGTGGTTGGCCCACAGAATAAGAGAATTGGGAAAATCCAGACAATGTGCTTTAAATATAAGGTTTGTAGTGGTCATTGAATGATTTAATTGTACGCTGGAGTAGGCAAGTAGAATTTGGATTCAAAAATGGTTTCTGCAAAGCACTATTGGAAGCAAAAGGGATGGTGGGTGTCTGGAAAGGTGAGAGATAACGCAGATTTATGAAAAAAGATGATGGACAAAGAAAAAATCCTGTCAATGTTGAGAACTGGATCAAATCAGTTCTACCTAGTATTGTTAGCTTTACAGAATCTGGTCATAAGGTTATGGAAAAAAATCTTTGATAGGAGGATAAAAGAAAGTTGGCCCCATTTTGTTGGATGTTGAGGTAGTTTGGAAAAGCATTTGGTGTTACAAGTGGTGGCAGAAAAAGTAAGAAAAGATGGTAATAGGCTTGGATAAAAGAGAGACTAGAAAATTAAGTTGAAGCATATGTAAATGATTTGTAAGAAGTAGGTTTATTGCTGGATTAGGATAAAATATGGCTGGATATGAAGAAAAGAGGGCTGAATGAAGAAAGCTGTAGTAGGAAAAGTGCTGCCAGAATAAGAAGTGAGTAGGGAAGCTAGGAGAAACCTGTAGGCCTCTAAGGAAGTTATTTTGTGTGTTGGCAGTAGGATGATTCCAGAATTGACATATCTAGTGAATTGGGATATTAGAAGAGAATTTTAAAATGTCATTACAATACTTTATTGTGGGAAGCTGCTATCATATTTGTGGATGGTAGTGTATTTGTAAGTTGTGGCAGGGGAACATGCTGCGGTTTGTAAGAATCTGTATATTTTTCGGGTGCATAAAATGTTTAGCGGAAACTGTGAGAATATGGATCAACTGATAACTTTAGCTTTGCTTTTATGTTAGTATATAATGAAAACTTGCACAATGAATAAGATATTAAGGCAAATGTACATTTCCCCTTCTTGCTAACTCCATGCATTATTCTCTCCCTGCTGAAACTGCCACAACCTTCCATTCGAATTCAATTGTTTTATAAACATTCTATTTTTTCATATTCTTCATTTAATAACCAGATCTTGTCCTCTTCCCAGAACCTTTATTCTTGTCCCAACCTAGTCTGCTAGTGTTAGATTGGCCATGTGCACAAGAACATGTTGCTTCATGAAGTGCCAGTGTTAGATTGCACATGTGTGTAGTGCTAGTGTTAGATTGCACATGTGCACGAGCACGTTACTTCATGTAGTGCTAGTGTTAGATTGCACATGGTGCTTCATGTTGTGCCATTTTGAGACTATAAAAATGAATAAACCTCAAAAAGATCTTGATACAGATAAGAATGACTTTAAATGATCTTTCTGTTCACTTAACTGCATGTGTCTGTTGTAGAATTAACATGCTGAAGAGTGCCAAATTTAATAATACAATCCTTAATAAACATTCATTTTAAGTGGCTAATTTTTTATGTTACTGTTCAAATAGTGTGTTAGAGCCTCATTTTTACTGCTTGGTTCACAATGGTATTTGCTCTTAGGCTTCTGAAATTTTTATTGATTCCATTTTACCCCCGTTTGTTACATAATTACCCATTAACTCTACATTGCTTGGTAATTATTCATTTTTAGAGTTCGCCATTTCTCAGTTGCATATAGTAGTATAATATAGCTTTATTTGCATTTTAGCAATTTCTTTGTTTTGTGTGGATTTTTTGGTGTTTGTTTGGAGGCATTTCATGTTCAAGTCAAAGAATGCATACAGTATCTGAAAATCAAAATGTTTCATAAACATGCATTTGAAGTCAGAGTACTTAGTATTCAAATTGTCATTATTCGGTTTTACTTTTCAGGTAAATAAAAAGATGGAATGACATGTTATACTAATAAAACTTTTTGATAGTATCCATTATTTGCTCTCTAACATTCTGAATGGGTGTATTTCTTTTCATTGTGGAACTTTAATGATTGCTGTAGCTAGTTGCATTTAATGCATGAGTCAGTGATTGCGTAAACTAACTGAATCAAACAGAATGCTACATAAGAATGTATTTGAAATAGTCAAGATTCAATTTCAAGTAGAAGTTAGTTTTAGTTGCTCAGTTGGTGGAATGTAACGCTACATGGATTGCAATGATTTTTCTATTGGTTTATTGCACAGTGATTAACAGATATGAATGCCAACTTACAATTTTAACTGTTATGCTAAGCAGTTACAGGGAGTGCTGCAGAACTTCATTTGCACTGGTTTTGTCTGGTTATTCAACTGCACATAGCACATCAAGTTAACAATGCAATGTGTTGCTGTCCCAAAGTATTAAAATGATTTGTTACTTAATTGTTGTGTGCTTTGTGTTAGTTTCAGTTAGTTGGCCAAGGGAATACTTTACAACTGCAACAGTCAAGTCAATACTTTTTATTATAATTCCAGTTAGTTGTCAGATATTTTCTTGTACAAAATATAAAGGATTGTGATTAGGTCCCAATCATAACCTGTCACGTGTTTAGAAATTTACTTTGAGCGAATCTTGGCATCCATGTGGAGAACATATAATTAAAGGTTATGATTGGAGACCCAGTCGTAATTCTTTGTAGCTCATGATTTATCTGCTCAATATACTAATAGTTATAGAAAAAAGTGTTTTGCCAGCTTTCAAAGCCATAAATCGCTTAGCGAGAACTGTCAGAAAGACAGTATAACACAGTCTCTTGTGTTTAGGCTCACCTTACCATGCTTCTCAGATGTCTAGATTTTCATGGAGTGTTCAGATTTTTGCCTCAAATACTTCTTGTTCTCATAAAATCTTTGATTATTGGACAAATCTTTGAGGACTGAAGTCACTAAATCATTAAAGTGATTTGTTTCAAACTTCATATCCTTAAAAAAAAAAAAAAAAGCTGTCGAACATTTACCCTGTTACTCTACTTTCTAAGTTTATGACAGGAAGTCAGGGACATGTCACCAGTACAGACAGCAGGCAGAAACAAATCTGTTTTTTTTTGTTTTGTTTTAATTTGCTGCTGTGTTTCGTGGTCAATACTAGTAGATTTGATTGCCTAGCATAAGAGATTTTAAAAACTTAAGGAGGGGGGTGCTTAACATTTATTAAGATTGGGTCTCCTGTTACAGTATCACTTAACTTGGATATCAGACCGTAATCACCTTGCTGTATGCACAACATAGAGATACAGTGCTATACTGTATTAATTAGTGCACTTTTTTCCCATTTGCTTGTATAATTCTCATGAAATATTTTTTGGAAATTTATACTTTTTTTGTTACTCAGTTTAGCTAAGTAGAAAACTGTCGTATGTTAATATTTGTATGTCATTCTTTTTTGCTATATAAAGTAATTGAATAAAGAGATGGATTTATTTAGCTCTGCAAAGGAGTGGAAGCAGATTTGCCTCAATTTATACTTGCTCTGATTTTAATCAGTCGTGGTGTATATTTCAAGCATGGTCAGCTTTCCACCTCTCATTTTTAATTACTTAGTTACACACACTAGTGGAATATCAGTCTGTTAAATGTATGCTAGTTTGTAAATTTTTTCATTGACCTCTAGTGATTTTTTGGCTAGACAAATGCAATCACGTGCTTACTAATGTGCACTAAAGGATCATTTAAAGTTGCTCTTAGCTGGTCAAGTTGCATTCCTATCTTTAGTTTTGCAAAGCAGTGTAAGGTAGCGCTGATATAATTGTCCACTAATTTCTTATAGTAGCTATTTGCATTTAGTTATCTGCACACTCTGTTGATAATTAGTGAATAATTTGTAATGTCATGCATTTCTTATTATAGATTTAATTTAATTGTAACATTATTTGAAAGAAGCACACTGTTTTGTTAATATGCATTTAAGTCTACCCTTTGTTAAATTTCTGTTTTTCTTTATATGCTGTTAACTTTTTTTAAATAGAAGTGAAAGGTGTCTGTTTATTGAATGGTAGCATGGCATTTATTATAGGGCATTTTTTCAGTAAACATTTCTCTATTTCAGTTAGTTATGCCAAGTTGTGTAAGGTAGTGCTATGTTGTTGATAATAAGTTGTTGCCTTTTATACAAGTACTTTGCAATTTTTTTGAAATAACATTACATATTTTTCTTTTGAAAAAAAAAAATACCCACATTGCAACTGGAAGTAATGATTATGCATTATGCGTAATTATTGCTGAATAAATGGAAACGGATACAATAATTATGCATTATACATAAGTAATGATGAATGAATACAGACCAACTGAGTTATCAAATGCCTTTTGTAATGCAGATTTAATATATGTTAATGAACTTTTACACAAATACTTCAACTGATCCAAAGAAAGTCATTGCAATACTAGAACATTCAGCAGTTACTGAAAAAATATTCCGCTGCAAATTATTTTCAGTACATGAGCATAATGGCTACTTTTAGATTTCAGAGCCAAACTCTACTGCCCATAATGGCTTATACTTTTACAAGTTCAGTAGTAGCAAAGTTTTATTCCACTTCTGTTATTGCGGTCATGAAGTAATGGTAAATAATGCATAGACATGAGTCAAGATACATATATTGTTAAACATTTTTCCATTATTAGCCATATAATTCAGTGACTGATTTCCCTGAGTTATTCATCTATTTATGTACTCATTCTATTACAGCTTTAAGTAATTGCAATGAAATGCTGTGAGGGGCTATTACATTAGTTTAAGTAGGATGACTACTGTGATGACATACATAGCACAGATGCTGAGATTTTAAAGGGTTTAGTTTTAAACCGAGAATACCAAAATTATTTCTTAGAAAATATAATGGTTGAAATATTACTTAAGTGGAATGACAAATTCAAACCTATGTTGAAAGCCAGATTATTTCTAAGGGCAAAGTGAAGCAAAATACATATAAATTGTAGCTATTTTAGTGAGTCATTTTCTTTACCAGTATCTAAAGATATAAGTATTATATGGGGCACTTTAAATGACAGTTGTAAAATTATTTTGGGTAATCAGGACTTGGCCAAAGTAGGTAATAGACCAACATTCACTTATAAAGGTGGGAACAACTTAAAATGTATGCTAGAGAACTCAAACAAGATAGGAAATATTAAAAGCGATTTTTTCTGAAAGTTGAAATGCAATAAATGTAAGTTCTACAAATTTGTCGAGGATATGTCATTCATTTACATAAGTTCTCTACAAAGCATTTTAGGCTAGGGGTATTATGAATGTATTTCAGTTGGGATAGTATACATTGCAATATGTGAAACCTGCAACAGTTTTCATGTAGGCAAGATAAGGGAACTCTCTAAGATTTAGAGTTTACAAATGTACAACTGCCATCAAGAAACAAGATCCCAGCAATGCTCTAGCAAAACATTCTGAGTGTGTAAACTTAAAAAAAAAAGTTTACTTTCTTTGTATTTGACAGTGCTTCAGTAGACCCTTTGAAGGGAGAGTTTTAATATTCACTTGAAATGTAGGTAGACAGAATGGCAGATAAGATTAAGTTCTCATAAAAAGGGGTTAAATGAGCATATACATATTAAATGCTTTGTAATGGTACAAAGATTCTAACATTATCTGTCTCATAATGTGTTTTTTCTTTTCCTAAAAGAAATATACATGTGTGTTGTATTTTTAAATATTTTAAACCTGATGAGTTGAATTGTTTGCAAATTATTTAATTACAATTTGTCATGTGATTTAGAAAGTTTAAAAACTGTAAGTGGGGCTATTTATTCTGAAAAAGCTCCAGTTAAAATAAAGAATATACTTTTTTTTAAATTGAATTTCTTAGTAACCAGACCAAAATCAAAGTTTTAGTTTCTGACATGATGAATTCATGATATCAGTTTTAAATGCCAGTAGCATAATTTCCCTTTTCCAAGTAAAAATATGTAAGTAAGTAAATAAAAATTGCAGCAGTTTTATTTCAGAAAACAAATGTAGATCTTTCAATAAGGCTTGAGCTGCATTTGCAAACAATCATTTGGCTCCCTGCTGGAGATTTAAAAAACAAAAAAAATACACAGGGGAAGTAATTTTATAATCATTTGTGTCTGCACTTATTTTATTTAACGATTTAAATCTGCCCTCTGCAGCGCCTGTTCCATTTTTTGTAATTTATCTACTGCTTTGATTACCTCTTTTGAGAAATCTCTAAGCCTGAAGTTTTGGGGCCACCTGAGATTGTGCATATCTAGGTGAGAGCTTGATAATACTGCTCATCCAGGTGGAAAAAACCTTTTAACACTCGGGCTTCAGATTTCTCTGCTTTATTTATTGCTTTGCTTCATTGACTACAGTTGCTACCTTTATAGCTAAAACCAGATGTAGGCCATACCCCTTGCATCCCAATAGCCCCACGATACCCCACCAAATTTAGCAAGTCCACAGATTTAACAAACTCTGACAGTCTGTTTCTTTTTTTGAAACAGAACACCAGAGTTTTGTGTAGTGTTTCCTGGACTACTGGACAATCAGTTTGATTTCTGGATAGTCTGGAAAAAATAGAGAGGTAGCAACTGTATCATATTGTAGTGCATTTTAAACAAAGTGGCTTTTGAATTGCCTACCCCTACTCTACATTTAGCTTCAGAACCCCCTCACCATCCTTCTCATCTACTTATTCTACAGGGCACTGAAAGATCAAGCTGGGAATGCCTTCCCCTTAGACTCTGTGGTAGCCTCTGTTTCATATCACCAAACTCATTTAGTGGACACTGCAGTGTTCATAGTTTTATTCTTCTATTTTCAGCAATGTGTAATACCTTGGACTACACTACCAACCACAGGAGAGCTTGGGAACTGCTTTTTAAAAATCAGCTTGGGATGATGTTTCTGTTTTGCTCCTGATGAAAGGAAGATCAGAGGGCCATTATATTATCTCTGAAGACTGCAGTCACATTTTTAAATTTTTAATTGTATTTTTCTGCATTTTTTCAATATACTGTAAAGTTTACTTGCATTTCCTTGATCAAGCTGTTGCTTTGAGATCACCTTTATAGTATCTGATATACTGTACTTGCACTAAGTTATTTAAAAGAGTGCTAATTTTTTGTTGCATTTGAAGTATTTGTGTTAAAAAAATGCCTGTCTTTAAATGTTGCTATCTTCTGCTTTCTAAGCTATCTGAATGTAAATTGCATTGCTGTAGGATGAACTAGCCAGAGATTCTTGTTTTGTTGTTGCATTGCACTTGAGGGTTCCTTTTTGCTGTGTTTTTACATAGAGGAACAGATCATCCATTTTGTTGCAAAGGGTATTTGTCTCTTCTATCTGAGTTGGGAAGCATTCCGGAAGAACCCAAAGCCTGTCTGTCTGTGTTTTTTGGCTTTTCCCAATTAGGGGTCGCCACAGCGGAACTCCGGTCCACTAATGATTGGTAGTGGATTTTTACGTACCGGGTTACCAGCCCTGATGCACAACCTTCAACGAAGGCACGCCCCATTCACATATGCCTCCCACACAGAAGACGCTCTAGCTGGGAATTGAATGGGACAACGTCTTGCTGTGAGGCAACAATGCTACCGTAGTACCACCACCGAAGTAAGTTTGATTATTGACCAGAGGGCTCAGGAGTTAGATTTAAATCACTTTTCTGTTTGGCCTTGTCCTTTTTTCCCACAGAACTCATCTAAGCTTGGCATCCTCACCTGTCATTGAGAAATGTTTCCACTATATGCCATGCCATACAGACAAAGATAAGTTATTGTATTTGATTTCCTGCACTTGCAAGTCATTATTTAACTAATCGCTACTTTTTTACTGCATTTATAGAGCATTTAAAGTTATTTTGGTGAAAAATCACCCGTCTTCTCTAAGTATTGCTATCTAAACTGTTTGCATTAAAATTTAATTATTTTACATTTGGTTACCGAGGAAAGTCCAGCTGGGCAAGCAGCCCATTTTCAGTGGAGGCCCAGGGAGAAAAGCTCCAGTACAGAAAATGAATCAAAATATACAGCTTTTACATAGTTAACATGAAAAAAGTCAAAAATCACTTATAAACCCAGAAAGATATAAAAAAATATATATACATACATTTTTATAAGGGAAGATAAATATGCATGTCTAAAACATGTTTAAAATAATTGGAAAATTTTACAAGGAAGATTAACAATAATGTGTGCAGTGCAGGCATGCAATTTACATAGGAAAGTTAACAGCACATAGTAGACAGGATAATTTGTAAGAGGCAAGGTTGTGTCATGGTAAGATTACTAAGGTCTGATGACAAAGAAGAGAATTGTATGATTGGTCAAGCTATTTCAGTAAATGCACAGACCATCACTTGCAAATAAAAGTAGTGGAAAGAAAGTAAAGGTGAAGAATGGTAGTGCGGGGAGGAAAGGACCTTAATAGAGATATTGGATAAGTAGATCGTAGATTGAATCATCAGTGCAGGAAGGTAACGATTAGGTTGAATAGAATAAGGGGATACAAGATGAAAGAAGGGAGGTGAAAATTCATAGAGGAGATAGTAGCAGATTAGATAAAGGTAGAATAAGGGATACATGTGCAGAGGAGGTAGGAGTGAAGACTTGGATAAAGTAAAGGAGAGGGAGTCAGTTTGGTATGGAACAGGGACAGATACATCACCTGAGTAGAAAGTCTTTTAATTTAGACATGAAATTCTTGAAGTTATCTAAAGGTAGTGCATTCCACAATTTAGTAACCGAGTAGGAGTGTAGACATTGTCTGGCAGTTTTGTTTGGTTTATATAGAGCTAGAAGCTGTTTGTCTTCAGAGCAGTTAGATGTGTAGATTTGAAGTATTGACTTTATGGCAGGGCAGGCCTCAGGTTGTAAAGAATTTTATGGGCAGTTTTTAGTTGGGTGAAGTTAAGAAGTTGGTTGAATTCTAGCCAGTTGAGGGGAGTGAGAACTTAACAGTGGTGTTTAAGGTATGGTACCTCTGTTGCAAATTTAGAGATTTTGTTATAGCAGAATTCAAGCTTATTTTTAGTGTATTCTGAAGGTTGGTTAAAGTATTCATAAAGTTTTTCTGCAGATAGATCATACCTATTTTGATATGAGCTTTTTGATCGTGTTATTTCTGTAAAGGTCAAAGGTAAATTTATCTAGTGTTACTCCAAGTAGCTTGGTATATGGGACTACTTTGATTTCTGTGTTATTTAATGACAATATTTCAAAGTCAGTTGAGCTCACCCTTGGTTTTGTTGGGGTTGAGTAATAGTTCATTATTGAGCCAGGACTCGATAGAGGAGAAGGCAGTTTAAGTTATTTGTCTGAAGTGTACTAAGTTGTTGGAAAAGGAGATGAGAATGGAGTGATCTGCATATTAGTTAGGGAACTTTGGCAGGAGGTTATATGGAGATAATTTATGAAGGTGTTAGACTAGGAGACCAAGGATGGAACCTTGTGGAGCACCTGTTTTATTGGTTACATATTGAGAGAGACAAACAGCCTTGTCATTTTTCACATTCTCATCTCCCAGACAGGTAGTTGGAAAACCACTCTAAAGAGAGACTAGAAGGGCTAAGGGAAGAAGTTGGTATAAGAGTTTGGGATGAGCGACCGTATGGAAAGCTTTCGATAGGTCAAGAAATAGCACAGCGGATAGTTGGCCGGGAGTATCCTGCTTTGCTGATTGTGTCTATGAAGGATATTATTGTGGCTGTGCTATGAGCAGGTCTAAAATCATGTCTGGTAGGTGTTAGCAGTTCATTGTGGATTAGGTGGTTAAGGAGTTGTCTGTATACACATTTTTCTAAAAGAGTTGAGAGATGATAAAGGATGGTGATGGGGTGGAAATTAAACAATTCACAAGACTTGCCTCTTTCGTGCATTGGGATTATGATTGATTTTTTTTTCTAATGGCAGGGCTGCGTGATTCTGACACAGCCCCCTATGGGGTAGACAATGGCATCAGTAACAATTTTCAAATATTTGTCTGGAAGATTATCAGCGGAAAGAATACAGGGTTTAATTTTATGTAGTAGGTTACATATACAGTTAGTGGACACAGGATACAGTGAGAGGGGTGGAGGCTTAGAGGCTGAAACATTATACGCTTTGCCGCCTTCCAAATGACAAGCTTTAAGACACAAAGGCACAATCAAAAGGCAAAAATCATGCATTAATCCTTTAAGATATATATGTAAATCTCTTTGAGGAAGTCGTTATTAACTCTATTACTAGGCTCAGATGCCCAAGCTCACTTGAAATTACTTTCATTCTTATATTTGATATCAGTTTCAGCATCATGCTTAACTTAACTTCCAGCTATCAGTATACAGCACTATCAAATAATTTCAAATTCATGTAAAGCAAGCCTCTTTAACAGATACTTTAATCAAAAATAAATACCAAATTTCTGAGGAATTTCTGAGGAATTGTGAGAACCTGGAAAACTGAGAGCAATCCTTAATTTTCCCCAAGGGTAAAGCTTCGGTATTTCCATTGCAAGGAATGCACTTAAATATATACGGGTGAAGGACTGAGTGATATTCAAAAGAAAGCCTTACAGATTTATATAGGATATCAGCACACAGTCAAAGACCTTTGACTTTCAAAGGATATGTTTTTAAAGAGCTGAATGAAGATTGTTCAGTTATAGAGGTGACTTTTTTGCCTTTGTTAGATCATAACTATTTAACATTGCTTCTGCACACATTTCACTGTGTGACTATTCAGGGTGTGTGAATGTTGGCCTATTTTTGTTTAATTGCACCATGCTTTCTAATTATTTTAATAATTATTAGATTATCATGCTACATAGCTGACCTCAGTGTCTCATTTGGGATGCTGAATACAATGTACTGGTGGACCTCCAGTCTAACTGATATCTTTGTGAAAAAATTTCAGGTTAAATGTAACTTTTTTTCTGAGGTTCTTAATCCATTTACTCAAGAAATTCTTGAAGGTAGGGCATGAATTCAAAGCTAAGAAAGCAGGTATACTGTTACATCTGTCCATTTTCACAATAACAACTCTATCCAGATCCTTCAGTATGATCTTGTTGTTGTCTTTCGGCTTTTCCCGGTTAGGGGTCGTCACAGCGGAACTCCGGTCCACTAAAGATTGGCAGTAGATTTTCACGAACGCCAAGGTGCCAGCTCGATGTCCAATCTTCAACGAAGGGACACCCATTTACGCATGTCTTTCGAATGCCCACCCAACCACGGGGAGGACATGCAGACTCCACACAGAAGGCACTCCCTGCATTCCAGCCATGAATCGAACAGGAAAACCTCTTGCTGTGAGGCAACAACGCTACCGCTGCATCACTGCAGAAGGTACCCAAACCCT
This sequence comes from Protopterus annectens, assembly GCF_019279795.1. Classification (NCBI taxonomy): domain Eukaryota; kingdom Metazoa; phylum Chordata; order Ceratodontiformes; family Protopteridae; genus Protopterus; species Protopterus annectens. The sequence continues at coordinate 503,974,763 of NC_056749.1, forward strand.
TCAGTATACAACCCACAATCCAAGATTTAGTGAAATCACACAACCCTGCCACCCATACACATATACTGATCGATGGCTTAACTTGCAACCAAGCATGAGCCAGGTCTCACAGCAGTACCTCTGACCAAACTCCCACCTACTCCAACAGTTGCAAAACAAAATTATCAAAATATTGTAATACCCTACCATACACCTTCCATGTAGAAGTTGCCTAAGACTGCTGCACTAACCATCTAGCTACTTTAGACCAGTCTGGCAGACCTCATCTTACAGCACCATCTACTCACTTGCTGCCTCCGAAGCTAACAGCCGGAACCTGGAAAACTGAGAGCAATCCTTAAACTAACACCTGCCACACACAATCCTGTAAAAGAAAAATTAATCACAAAATTTGCAAAACCAACTTTCGCAATACTAGCAAAAGCAATTCAGATTTTTCTGTCTTATTCTGCAAAACCCATACCACTGCAATATTATCTGAATGGAAAATTACCCTTTTACTATGCAACTGCTCTTACCACATGACAGATGCTGCCCCAGTCAGCATTCATTCAAAAATTCTACATCTCTCTTCTATTCATCAGTCCAATCTTCCACCCATCAAGTTGCAAACCATTCACCACTGAAACACACTCATCTCAAAATGCCCTGAGGTGTCTGTAAAAATAATTGCAAATCCCCTTGACAAACTCAGTCTGACTGCCAAAAGGAAACTCCATTAAACTGATCTAAGAAAGTCAACCACAGTATTAAATAAGCACGAACCAGATTACCATTCCTTACTCAGTGATAACTTCTCTCCCCTTTCAGCAAAAATGCCACAGACCTACAGAATGTTGAACCAAGGTGAGTAGCTTGACATGCAAAATTCATTAGCCCTAATAGCTTCATTGTCTTTGCCCCTCACCCAAATAATTTTCTCCTTCAAGTGTGTTATCTTTTCAGACTGCAAACAAAGCAATCCCCATCCTGCATCTACCAGCAATCTCAAGAAAGATAATGCCTTAGCTGGGCCTTCTAGTTTGTTTATAGCCAATGGAAAACCCAGCTCCTCACACATCCCCAAAAACATCCACAATACCCTCCATCGCTCCCTCAAACCCTTCTCCTATTAATAAAAAATCATCTAAATAATGAACTGCCTTCTGACTACCTACCTGTTGCTGCCAAATTCAGTGAAGAGCAGTGCTACATTTCTCAAAAGTATTTATTTTATTTTATTTTATTTATTTTATTTATCATTTGTTGACCGGGAAAGTCCGACTAGGTTCCACAGAGCCTGTTTTCAGTGGAGAAATGCTCCAGATGCATGTCTTTGAATGTGGAGGAAACCGAGTACCCGGAGGAAACCCACAGGGAGAACATGCAAACTCCACACAGAAGGCACCCCAGCCGAGAATCGAACCGGAGAACCTCTTGCTGTGAGGTAACAATGTTAACCACTGCACCACTGTGCCGCCCTAAAGTAGCACAGGCACTTAACATCCCATCGGCATAACCTTGTCAAAGTAAAACTGTCTCCCGACTACTATGATCAACAATGGCCACTCTTCCTCCCATAGCATCAGTAACCAAAAGGCATATTCAATATTCACCTTAACCAACCATGGAGCCAAAAAAAACCCCAAATGACCTGCACTGCTTCATCCACTGAAGCATAACTGACCCGTGTGCGTCTTCTACTGAAATAAAATCATTAACGGAATTCCCTTCAGGATAAGACAAATGGAAAATCAACCAGAATTCACCAGGAGACAACTTAGGGCCAAACCCAAAAGCAAGACCTTAAATCTCCCAAAGGCGGGATGATCAAATGGGCCCAGCAACCCTCTTACACTCTGCTCCCTCTCTACCAAATTCTTCAAAAATCTTCCCACTCCTGCACAGAATGTAACATTTTACAGACTGAGTCTTTACCTTCAACCCTTGATTGAATACAAAATCCCTTAATTAATTCGTCTACAACCATCAAATCAAGAAATTGCCTGAGCATGTACCGCAGTACCCAGATATTACTGGGTGAATGCATCCCCCAATCTTCCGGTCTGCCCCAAAATGGCACTCCTCCTCTCTACCCATGAAAATTCCCCCTTCTCCTACAACTCTAAAATCCCTGGATCGATGGAGGTAATGCTCCCCCTTCAGTGAAAAGTGAAGCTGGAATGACTGTGATACATTCCCAGCAGCTACAATGTACTACAGAGTGTACCCCTGCATGCTGTCCACAAACAACATCCCGCATTAAAGGCCAAGCACACTCCCACCCCTTCTCCACCAGCTTACTCCCTCTGCTACCAGCCCCAAAAATATCCATTATAGTGGATAACCAGCTGGCAGGGTGCCTAACTTCCCATTGCACCAAATGGTCCACCATCTTCCATTTATGAAACCGCTGATCATACCATAACCAGGCATTTCCTCATCCTCAGACATTGTGTTCCACGGATCATGATAAAATAAGACAGAAGTGGTAATGCCAGGGAGGTATCCTCCTCCACCCAAACTGCCATGTAGTAAATGAAACCCAACACCGAAATGTCCTATCTCGCAGCCTAGATACTCTCCTCAACCCCAAAGCCACTAAGTAAGGCTGCTAGAAGATCCTTGCCATTGGCTGTGTCTGATTCCATCAGACATTGAAGCCCCTCAGTATCAATTAATTCAAAGATATCAATGCAATCCCCTTTCCAGATCTTTCTTTTACTGATGTTTGCATATGGGGAGGGTCAGAAAGACCCCCCCTCCCTTTCACTTGACCTAAGGCCTGCATAGCTAAGCAGTCTCCCGATCATTTCCCAAAGTCCATACCCACCTTTTGCTGTTGCAACTCCACTTCTCCTGCCGATGCCCTTGAACTCTCACTAGATGACCTCAAGCTCGCACCCTCACTGAATGTCTCCCCTGAACCTACCCCACTTCATTAAATGACTCCCAATCCTCCATAATGCTAGACACTTCTGCTGGCTGCAGCAGTGACTCCACATTTTTGCCTGCCCCTGGACCATCCGCAAACCTCACCATGCCTAACCTATCTACATGAACTCCCAGCAATGCATCATTACCTAAGACTGCTTCATGTACCACTCAAGTGCCAAGAGCTTCCACTGTGTTGTTACCATCAGTTACTGGGCCTACTTTCCTCGTGTCCTTGACCTGGTCTTCGCCGCCTGCCATCTTATCTTCTGATTAGACACACAAGTTTCTTCCTCAGCAGGAACTTCACTGGTTGCCAAATCCCGGGACACTTCAACCTGGGAGACGATGGCTGCCCATCTCTGTATCAAATTCTGCACATCCACCATCAGTAAAAGAAACAGAGATTAAGCTCCTTGCACTTATGGACCTCCCCTGCCATCTTGAATAAACATGACACCAAACCATCCTACTAAAACAGCATAGACCCCATCATGCCATCCTCCCTACTCCCATAAAGGCATTGCATTAAGATGAATTCACCAATAGACTTGCTGTCAAAAGCCCAACTGTCTGCAATTATATACTTTGTAGCCCCCCAGTGCATGCAGCATCCAGTGTAACAAATACACCCACGTGTGCACACAAAACAAAAAAACTTGAAATGTTAACAGAATTTTCAGCAACAATGTCTTTAATCAATGAATCAAAAAATCAAGAACCCAAAATTACTGCTTCTGCTGGGGAACAAAGCTGCACAATTTATTTTTCAGGAGTGTTTGCAACTTACATAATAGGTGGATTGCATGACCAGCTCCCACCTTAAAGATCAAGGCACCCTGGCCAAGGCAAACCTTACCTGTGCTGAAGGGAGAATTTTAAGTATTGCCTGTACAAACATAGAAATTTGATAGCATAGCAGGCTTTGCTTTAGAATGATTTTTTTGGAGAGTATGAAGTCTGAAACGCAAATGCCTGACTTTAATTTTAATGACTTGACAGTGATTTGTCAAAAAATCACAATTTTATGAAAATGGGCAAAAATATGCGGCAAAAATCTGGACAGTCTGTGACTGAGATGTATACTACCTAGACTGCAGCTGCTACTGCCACCACTCACTAATGCTAATTAAGAAAAAAATGATGGTACACTGTATGGCAGCGACTGTTTCATCTCAGCAAAGAAATGTGCATCGTTTGTCTTATTTTATGTCAAATTTAAGAGGAAAAACCAAATCAGGAACAAGCACTAACAGTAAGTTAATTTATAGTAGAGAGAGTTTTCTCGAAATGTCACCCTTGGACTCGTCGTGCAATAGATTTGATGGGTTGATGTATGCAGGGCCTATGAGGCCTACGGCAGTCCTAGAGCTGCAGGAATTATAATTAAACACGACCCAAAATGCCAGGAACTAAGGAAAACATCATCTATGGGTAATGGCAAGAAAAGAAAATGTAACAGATGTGAGATAACATGTAAAAAGAGGATCCAGGGCTGGAATTACTTTTGAGGCAATAAGCTAACCTCTTCAGGCCCACACTCCCATCCATACTGCTGGCAAATGTTTGATCTCTGGATAGCAAAATGGACTACATAAAGTTAGAACTGTCTACTTAGAACAAGGTGAGGAACTGTTGTGTACTTATTTTTACTGAAACCTGGCTGAATTCTAACATAAATGGCAGTGCAGTTCATGTGGAGGGAATGTCACATTTTAGGGCAGACAGAATACAATCTCTCAGTGGAAAGTTCAGTAGGGGAGGTGTCTGCATATATATAGACAACAGCTGGTGTTACCAGCTGTGAGATGGTCTCCTTTCAGTGCTCTGAAAATAGAGAGCTCATGTCGCTGAAATGTAGACCTTTTTATCTACCAAGAGACTTGAGCAGTATCAACATCACAGCTGTCTACTTTCCTCCCAGTGCCAAAACAAATGAGAAACTGAACAAATTATAGAATTGAGCTGCAAAACCAAAACTCTGAAAGTGTTCATAGAGTAGCAAGGGACTTCAACCAAGCCAACCTGAAAACAATTCTTTCTCACTTCTTCCAGCATGTAGGCTTTGCAACCAGGGAGAGAACATACTGGATAAGGTCTACAACAATGTTAAGCTAGCATATAAGGCAATGCCTCACTCACACCTGGCCAACTCTGACCACCTCTCCATCTTGGTGCTACCAGCATATAAAACAATGCCAACTAGGGGGGACCAAACAGTGAAACAAGTAAGGATATCACCAGAGGGTGCAGTCTTGGTAGCCCAGGACTGTTTTGAGACTACAGACTGGAGCATATTTAGAGTCAGCTACTTTAGATCAACATCTAAACCTAGAGGAGCACACTGTGACAGTGATAGGCTACATCTCAAAATGTGTGGATGATGTAACAGTCACCAAAAACATCATCATACGTGCCAACCAGAAAGTCTGACTAGCAAAGTGTCTGAACTCCTAAAGCAAGGACTGGTAGCCCAACATGACGCATCAGAGATACTTCAGGTGCAGCTAACATTGGGTAAGACAGTGATTCAGGTCGTAGCGTGATATAGGTCCCCAACCATGATCCAAGACTCCCACTCCATGTTCTTAAGCACCCTGGAGAATATTAGGGTCCAACTTAACACTCTCATACAAGGCAATTTCAACTACCCCTCCATTAACTGGGGAAACTACTCATGTACCAATACACTTGCCCAACGCTTCCAGGAATTCATTAATTCTAATGCCCTGGACCAGCTCATTCTTACTCATACTAGAGGTAGCAACATCCTTGACCTGGTCATTAGTAACTTGGGTGACCGTTGCTTTGTACCAATAGTCAACTCCTCCCTGTTTAGATCTGACCACAAACTAATCACCTTGGAAATTCACATGCCTCCCAGCCCATCCCACCCCTGCAAAGGTAGCCACCATGAAAAACTTCTCCAAAGCTAACTTTGGGCTCCTAAAAACAAAGGTGGCTAACTTCACGGCACCCATGCAATTGGAGAACAGCTGCATGACTGCTGAATCCTACACTAATGTCCTGTATGAACACATACACAAATGCATGGATATCACCATACCTAATAGAACCAAGATGCTCTCCTCCAAAAAAAGGAAGCCAATCTGGTGGTCTCCTGCAATAAACAAACTATAGAACAGAAGGAAGAAACTGATGAGAAATAAGGTGAAGTCCCAAGACTGGAAAACTCCCTTATCAGCCTCAACAAAAAGTTGAGATCCCTCATCAAATCCTCTAAAGCTAGCTATGAAAACAGAATTGCAGCAGATAGTAAAGACAACCACAAGGCCTTCTATAGTTATGTAAAGAATCTCCATGGCAATACCCAGATTTGCTTGAAGCTGTTGCAGAATGGCACCTCCTATATCAAGCACCAACAGATATTGCCAATATACCGGCCAACAGATTCAGTGCCAGCTTTACCCTCCCCCCAAAGGATCAATCACAATACCAGTAGATTGCCAGGCACCCAGTATTACTGCTGAACAGGTTAAAAGAGCACTGTCCAAGGCCAAGAATACAGCTTCTATGGGACCTGACAGTATCCCTGGCTGTGTTCTACATGAACTACAGAGTGAACTGGCACCTCACCTGTGTGCCCTCTACCCTCACAGCCTCACCTCAGGCTTTGTCCCTACCAAATGGCACACTGCTACAGTCATCCCTCTCCACAAAGAAGGAGCGACTACAGATCCTGGGAATTATTGCCCCATTAGCCTGACAAGTCTGATATGTAAAGCTATGGAATGCATCATCATTTTATTTTATTTTTGTTTATTTTACATTTGTTGACTGGGATAGTACGACTGGATACATGTCCATTTTCAGCAGAGGCCCGTGGAGAAAAGCTCCAAATATACAGATAAAAACATACATACATGCCAAGGGAATTACAAAGTCAGTAAAGTTTGGCATTCAAGAGGACTTTATAATTTTAATAGGGGAGAAAAGCTCCAGTTGCACAGGTAAAAAAACATACGTACATGCTAAGCAAAAATTACAAAGTAAGGTGTGTCCCTCAAGAGGGATTCACAATTTTAACAATGTGTAGTAGAACATAAAATATTAAACAGGTGGATTACAGCAATAATTATATTAAACAGATGGATTACAGCATCAATTATTTATGAAGTAATGTACAGAACAAGAATGTCACTGCAAGCATTTGTGGGCAAGAAGCTAATACAGTGCTGTTAAGTTAGGGAGTTGTTATGGAGATTAATTGGGGTTGGTACATGGACAGAGCCAGTGCATTTTATAATCCTGTTTGAGGCCTTTTTTAAAGAGGCTTTGAGAAGGTTCCAGGGTAATGTTAGCTGGAAGTAAGTTCCAAGCTTTAACAACATAGTTGGCAAGCAGGGAGACTCCAGCTGAATTATTAGCTTTGTGTTTGGACTAACAGCTTTCTGGATGAGCGTAATGGTCTGGAGTTACTATATGATTTTATGATATTTTTACATGTGGGGGTGTTTTCGGGTTGGTTGAGAATATTATATGCTACTATTAGCTGATTGAACTGAAGTAAGCTTGGCAGTTCTAGCCACCCTAGGAGATTGAGGTTTTGGCAGTGATGTGTCCTATAGGTGGATCCGGTGGTGAATCTAGCAATATGGTGGTAACAGTGAGAGAGTTTGTTAAGCTCTGATTTGTTTAGGTTACAGAGTATAGGGGAAGCATATAGAATGGTAGAGAGAAGATGAGAGTGGGCAATTGCAATTCTAGCTATTGGGGTTAGAAAAGGTTTATTTCCATATAATGAGCCAAGCTTCTTATTGACGGTTTTGATAGTTTTGTTGACGTGCAGATCGAAATTGAGATTATCAACTATTACCCCTAAGAGCTTAGTGTGGCTATCTGGGGAAATATAGGTACCATTGTTTGATGTTATAGTAAAGTAGGGTGGACCTACACATGGGGGTAAAGAGTAACAGTTTAGTCTTGTTGGGATTCAACAGAAGACAGTGATTAGAGAGCCAATTTTCAACTGCATTAAATGTATTCTGGGTTAAGGTTTCCAGGGCTGTTGGGGAGGAGGCTGAGCAGATCAATGTGGAGTAGTCTGCGTACTGGTTGCAGGTTGCTTTTGGGATGGCAGTGTGTAGGTTATTGATATAGACAGAAAAGAGTAGAGGACCTAAAATAGAGCCCTGAGGAACTCCAAGGGTGAGAGGTAACAGGGTGGATATTTTACCCTGCCATAGTACTGCTTGTTGTCTAACACTCAGTTAAGATAGTAACCACTGTATAGTACGGTTGTCCAGGGAAATAGATTTCAGAGAGTGGATGTGCATTTGGTGGTTGACCATATCAAAGGCCTTTGAGAGGTCTAAGAAGAGGGCTGATGATAGCATATTATTATTTCTGTTTAGATATATGGCATTGGTGAAGGAAAGGAGAGTGGAGGTGGTGCCATGATGTGGCCTAAAGCCATGCTGAGGACAGCCAGTATCTGGATTTGAATGAGATGGTGCATTATTTGTTTGTGGACGCACTTTTCCATTATTTTGGCCAGTGGTGAAAGAATGGCAATGGGTCTGTAATTGGATAATTCTGTAGAACTTCCACCTTTGTGGAGTGTGATAACATGGGATATTTTCCAGATGGGAGGGATAGCACAGACTGTTAAGGACCTATTGATCAGGATAGATATGGGGAAAGCTATGGCATCAGCAGCAATGTTTAAGAAATCTGCTGGTAGAAGGTCAGCAGATAGGGCGGTGGGCTTCAATTTTTTTGATTAGTGATCATGGACCTAATAAACAAAAATATATATTGAACCTCCAAACTCTGGATCCCACACAGTTTGGTTTTGTGAAGGGTAGATTATGCCTGCTCAACCTGGTCGACTTCTTTGTCAGTCACCAGAGCTGTGGATGAAAGCAAGATGGTTCATACAGCCTACCTTTATTAGGCCAAGGCCTTTGATACCATTCCCCACTCAGGAATCATAGAAAAACTCACTAAGCTAGGCATCAACCCTATATCACTAGGTGAGTTGAAAATTGGCTCACAGAACCCACAGTGTGAAAGTAGCTGACTCCAAGTCAGACTGTCGACCAGTCACAAGTAGAGTCCCAGAGGGTTCAGTCCTGGGTCTTCTCCTGTTTGGTATCTACTTCTCTGAAGTCCAGGCCAACATGAAGAGACTCTGGCTGACAAAGTTCACAGACAATTGAAAGTTGGGAGCTATAATTATCTCCCCAAATGATGATGACATCCTACAGAAAGGCCTCATTGAGACCAATGACTGGTGTCAGAACCTTAGCCTTAAGCTCAATGCCAAAAAATATGTCGTTATCCCCTTTGGGAAAAACCCGGTTCCCATGAATTACCACATCGGTGGTAGTCCACTGAACACAGAAGACATCATAAGAGATCTGGGAACACAGGTTGACAGCAACCTCTCTTTTGACCACCACATTGCCATTGTGGTCAGAAAGTCCTATGTGGCAAATCTCATTGCTAAGGGTTTTGCATCCAGGAAGAAAGAGGTCATTGTCTCCCTCTACTTTTCCCTCATTAGGCCAATCATTGAGTACAATGCCCCATTTGGCATGTACCTCAGTAGACACATACAACAACTGGAGAGGCCGCAAAAATACCTCACAGAGAGGATCGTAGGCTTTAAACACTTGTCCTATATGAACAGACTCAAAAAACTCCAACTATTCTCTGTCTCATATCGCCTACTTAGAGGCAATCTCTGCTTGACTTACAAAGCCATGTCTGACCTAGCTGTGTTAAAAATGCTACATCTAAAGAAATCCCAATCCCTCTGCACTACATGCTCCAGAGACCTCAACCTCATTACCACAATCAACAGAACAAGCGGGAGGGACAGGTTCATAACCCAGAGACTGCCCATGCTATGGAATAGACTTCCCATACATGTCAAGAGGAGCACCTCACTGGCCCTCAAGAGAAATCTTGATGAGTGGATTGGAAACAGAAAATTCACCCTGGGGATCACTCCAGTAGCTCTACTTGACAGAGGCACTGGGAACTAAGGTTGGGTGGCATGATGCCAGGGTAATCCTGTGGGCTAGGCTTGTAAAGACTCCAGGGCCATTAGCTAGTACACACCTATGAACCTGTGAATGCAGCCTTTAAGTCTGGAGACAAGGATGCCCTCAGGAAGGGCCAGAACAAATCTGCAAAAGGAGTGCGAAAAGTAAAATGTGCCTATGGTAGGTCGATCCAAAGCTAACCCTCTAACCAAAATTACTCCAGGCACCTATGGCAAGGTATCCAGAAAATAACAGAATATAGGCCCTTATCTTAACATTGTGAGGAAAAATAAAGAATTCCTTAACATGCTCAATGTCTAATTCAGCAGATTCAAAGAAGGGAACAAAACAGTGAAGAAAATACCCACTGGCTAATACGAAGTGGCGCTCACCCTCAGTCTAGCTGATGTCCATAGGACATTGCACAGAGTTAATCCAAGAAAAGCTTTCTGGGATGAGCACTCTGAGACTCTGCAATTCAATTAACAGATGTCCTCACAGAGTTAGGAAATAGGTCCCAAATGCTTCAAAAACATGACAATAATACCAATACCAAAGTCACCACCATCATGTTAATGAGAGCCACTCTGTAGCCATAACCTCCCTTGTGATGAAAAGCTTTAAGAGGCTGGTTAAAGATGCAATAACATCTAAGCTACCTGCAGATCTTGACCTGCTGCAGTTTGCTTACCAAGCAAACTGGTCCACTGTGGATGCCACAGCAGTGGCACTTAACTTACTGGACCATCTAGTAAGTAAAAACAGCTATGTGAGGTTACTATTCACTGACTTCATCTCTGCTTTTAATACAGTCATCCCTCTACAGCTGGTATGGATAATGCTTCGAATAATCATCAACACACCACTTTGTAATTGGATTCAGGACTTTCTCACAGACATACCTCAGAATGTGTGCATAGGAAGTAACTCCTTGGATAACATCACTCTGAATACTGGAGCTCATCAAGGCCATATATTGAGTCTTTTGCTGTTAACGCTGCTAACACATGACTGCACAGTGAAGTACAACACCATTCACATGATCAAGTTTGCTGATGATACAACAGTGATGGGCCTCATCAGCAATGATGATGAGGCAGCATACAGGGCTGAGATGGAACAACTGCTTACCTGGTGTGACAGTAACAACTTGGCACTAAACATGAACAAAACAAAGGAAATAATTATGGACTACAGGAAACATGGAATGGAACGGTCTCCTCACCATCAAATGAGAAACAGTGGAGAGAATGGGAAGCACAAAGTTTCTGGGGGCGCATATTGATGAGGACTTGTCCTGGTCTACCAATACAAATGCCATTGTCAGGAAGCCATATCAGAGGCTGCACTTTTTGAGAAGGTTGAGGAGAGCAAACATACCATCAGCATTTCTCATAACTTTCTGTAGTGGGTACAAAAGAAAGCATCCTGACAAGCATCTTCACAGTATGGTACGGAAGCTGCTCTATCTCTGAGCACAAGGCTCTCCAGAGAGTGGTGCAGGCAACTGCGAGGATCATCAAGACCATCCTACCAGCTTTCCAGGACCTGCACTTGTCCAGATGTCTAGGTAGGGCCGAAGGAATAATTAAGGACTGCCCCCACCCTGCTCACAAACTGTTCATGTACCTGTTATCTGGCAAGTGCTTCCATAGCATAATATGCAGAACTATGGGATTCAAAAACAGCTTCTTTCCACAGGCCATCAGACTGTTGAACTCTTGCAATAATTATGCTCTAGGCCGGCCTTCCATCTAGGCCACTACTTCATTGTGGAAGACAGTCTCAAATTGTGTATTAATTTAACTTCCTTTCTTAGTCAAATAGTGCCATACTCAGTAAGGCAAGCAAATTCATTGGTCATCAAGGACAGTAGTAAGGCCAGAGAACTCTCATTATAGTGCAATATCTAATGCTAGTCTGTAACTCGGTCACAGTGCAATATTCATGAATGCCTCATTCTAGGCAATACTTATTCTAAGTCTTTAATGCAATGTCTTGCCTCAGTACTGCGCAGTACTCAAGCAAACAGAGATCACTGTATAATAAAAGTCAGTGAGTTTATGTTCAATATTTGGATTATCTAGCTAAAACATTATGGTATGGAAAAAGTATTTATGTATTAATGTCTAGTTGTATTAAGTCTATGTGATATCTTCACATCTGATTCTGGAGATACAGAATTTCATTCAGTTTTTGTACTTGTATGATTCTGAATGACAATAAAGTTTACTTTGACTTCACTTTGACATTTGCTGGAAACCCAAATGGCAACTCAAACTAACAACCCTCTTAATGTACAAAAGATCCCAAAAATGCATGGCCAACAACAGAAAACCATGGAAAGCAAATGGCTAAACCAAACACCCCTTACTCTTTGCACCACTATCACTACAGTCAAAAACCTTAACTGTTTGTAAAAAATTGCCCAGAATCAGTTAAATAATAGATGATGAAAGACCATACCGCCATAGGGATTTGTGATATCAGGCAAGGGAGGGGAATTATGCTGCCATATATTCGGATACACAGAAAACTGCTACCACTGAATCTAAAATGCCTAGTGCACTACAAAACTAACCCATACACCCAAAGGAGTTCACCATGAGTTACCATATAGTAACAATTGCCTCCTCCCAATGTGCATGTGTGGCCATTAAATGGCACATGAATCCAGCTCCACCAAACGTCATCCTTAAGCAGCTTACTGCACTCCATCTTCCACTTTTCAACAAAGCAGTACATATCAGCTGTTTCCCCACTGCAGCCAAATTAACTTTCCTGACCTCTCCCCACCATCTTCTCCTATCCCAGTGATGCCCCAGATCATCTCTGTACCCATTAAAATATAAGCTGAACCCTTAATGGTCACTAATTCCCTTCAAGCTTGGATTGACCAATGCTCTCTCAAAATAGAACATTGACTCAAAAAACGACCATAACCCACCTATAGTCCTTTACCACTAACACACGAGGAAAGCGCAAAAAAAAAAAAAACATTCTAATCACACAGCCACATCCAAATAAACTGGCCCTACTTGAATTCTGCTATCTATAGTCATCTTGGATGTAAACATGCCAAAAGCAAAAAAAAAAAAAAAAAGTGTAGCTGTAAGCCTTAGCAAGTTCCTGTTGAACACCGCTCCTTAACCCATCTCCTATCTAACCTCACATACTCACATAAAACCACCTAAGCCCCTCCTCATACCAACCTAATTTTCTCCCCAACCCTTATCCCTTCCAATTTAACTCTTCTACCAACAAACTGTCTAACACCTTCCACTTCCAACCCATGTCAAACATCCACTCTCCTCCTGCTCCGCAAAACACTAAACACCCCCATTTTATCATTCTTCCTGAACTTATGCACAGAAGAGGTAGTGCTTGTAAAGCATGGGCCAAATCCAAGGCACCACCCCTTTTCCAAACCTATAGAAAACTCAGGAACCTTATCAAAAAACAACTCAACAACGATAAAAAATCATACTACAGCTCACCCTAACTAAACTGTAAATCAAGCCCACATAAATTCTGGACTACCCCTAACAAAATTCTCCAGCTTGGTTGCCCTACAACTCCCTCCCCTTTGCAAAATAACACTCCACTTGAAACTACTACTACCTTCTCAACAATTACTTCATTGATACTGTCCAAACTCTCACACACTAGTCGCATCTCTAACTCACCTCCTACCCCTGTCAACAAAAACCTGTTTTCCTTCCAACCTGTTTCCACTACATACATCGAATCACTTCTGCTCAAACCCTGCTCTCCCTCCTCAGACAACCTCCCACCTCAGTTCCTCAAACTAGCTGGTGAATCCATAGCCTTCCCCGTATCCCTACTAATCAATAGATCTATCCAAGAAGCTACAGTCCCCGACATTTGGAAATACTTTTTCACCATCCCCGTGCATAAAGAGGGAAATTCTACTGACCCATCCAACTACAGACCTATAGCCATTCTTTCCCCACTTTCAAAAATATTTGAAAAATGCATTCATACTCCACTACTAAATTTTCTCCTTCAGGAAAACCTAATCACTCCCACTCAACATGGTTTTCAGCCATACCACAGCACCACTACTGCCCTCTTATCTTTTACCCACAAGATAGCAGAGGCTAGAAATAACAACCCACTTGTATACTGCCTTTTCCTTGACCTCTAAAAAGACCTGCCACTGTCTCCCACCCCATTTTTCTCTCTCTAAGCTTGCTAACCTCAACCTTTCCCCTCCTTCACTTCAGTGGTTCACTAGTTATCTATCCAACAGTCAGCAGTCTGTCAAATGGCTCTCTTCCTGCTTCCCCTCACTTCCCATCTCATCTAACGTACCCCAAGGCTCCGTCTTGGGTCCCCTTCTGTTTAATATATTTATTAATGATGATCACACATCTTGCAGACCTTCTTCTTCTTTCGGCTGCTCCCATCAGGGGTCACCACAGCAGATAAACTGTTTCCATTTCTTCCTGTCCTCTGCATATTGCTCTGTCACACCAACTACCTGCATGTCCTCTCTCACCACATCCATAAACCTTATCTTAGGCGTTCCTCTTTTCCTGTTACTTGATAGCTTCATCCTTAGCATCTTTTTCCAAATATACTCTGCATCCCTCCTCAGCACATGTCCAAACCAATGTAATCTTGCCTCTCTGGCTTTGTCTCCAAACCTGGGCTGACCCTCTAATATACTTCCTAATCCTGTCCATCCTCATCACATCCAGTGCAAATCTTAACATCTTCAACTCTGCTATGTCAACCTCTGACTCCTGCCTTTTTTTCAATGCCACGGTCTCCAACCCATATAACATAGCTGGTCTCACTACCCTCTTGTAGACCTTCCCTTTCACTCTTACAGGTGCTCGTCTGTCACAAATAACTCCTGACACTCTTCTCCACCCACTCCATCCTGCCTGTACTCTCTTCTTCACCTCTCTTCCACACTCACCATTACTCAGAACTGTTGATCCCAAGTACTTAAACTCATCCACCTTCACCACCTCTACTCCCTGCATCCTCACCATTCCTCTGTCCTCCCTCTCATTCACACACACATATTATGTCTTAGTCCTGCTGACCTTCATTCCTCTTCTCTCTAGAGCTTATCTGCACCTCTCCATCTTGCAGACCATCCTCTCTAATACAATATGCTGATGATTTCACTCTCATCTCCATTTCAATAACATCTCCGATCTCTACACAGACTCAAGACGTCTTTCTATCCACTGAAAAATGGCTATGTGATAATCAACTCATCCTGAACCCCAAAAAAAACTAAACTCTTGCTTTTTCTCCCTCGTTCTCTCTCTCAACATAAATGATCCTTTATCATCACATCCTCCATTAAGACCATCCTAGAACCTGAACCACACACCAAGCTCCTTGGTACCATCATAGGTGATGAGCTCACATTTTACTTACATGTCTTACAAAGCATGAAAAAAAACACCAAAAACTAGGGCATCTGTACCGAAATAGAAAATTCCTAACTCCCAATGCTAGACTCTCCCTGAATGAGGCTCTGCTCCTCCCCTCCCTCCTCTATGCTGCCCCAGTCCCTTACTAACTTACAGGCTTCAGCCTTGTTCATTCTCCAAAAACTTGCAACAAAGTTGCTAGATTTGCCACCAACTCGCATCACAACTCTCACTACTGCCTTTCACTCAACTGTCTCCAATGGCTAGAATTCCCTCAATAGCTGCTACTATCTCAGTTACAAATCTTACACTGTATAGTATACACACCATCCACCTTCCCAGCCCTCTCCTCTTAAACCCTTACAGATTCTCTCCACACCTCCAACCATCCCAAAACACTGCTGGTAAATGAATCTACAAATCCACCATAGCCCAAGCTTGGAACAAGCTGCCCATCTACCTAAGATCTATTACCCACCCTAAACACTTCAAAAAGGAAATAAAACTTCACCTCCTTAACACTATGGCTTTTCCTGGCCATGCCCATACCTAATCCACTGCACTACTATGCATTTTTTTCTTTCTTCCCTAATTTCAATCTTTCTCTATATTTAAACCCTTAGCCTTTACTACTGCACAGCATGTACATATATACTTATTGTCTGATCAACTAGCAGCTCCTGTCTTCTCAGTAGTAATCTCTTTCACTCTCTTAACCAACAACCGAAACAAAATGAAGTGTTCCATGTAACACAATGTAACAAGCAGCGAAAAAACAGAACGCTACAGTATTCGCTAATCTACTCACAACTATGTCCGTGTGCAACACATACAGAAAGGCGAATAATTAAAATCTGTTTTAATCCATATAATGTTTAGCGCTTTCACTCACTAAACCGTGAGCTTCCTCAGAACATTCATATCAAAAATAATGCAAGTTTAAATACAACTATTTGGGCCCAAAATCTGTTTCAATTCCTTAAAAGCTGTAGGCTTTAAAAAATGATAAAATAATAAAATGAAATAAAATAAAATAAAATAACTTTTCTACAAAGTGCTTAAAAGATTTCCATACATCACATTGCATTTCTCATGTATATAAGAATATACCATTCAAATTAATTATATACATGTCAAATTCACAAAACTATTCAACAACTAATTTCTAATAATGGTTTTGTTGATATATATTCATTTAATCCAGGTGGTGTTGTGGCATCCGTCAATATCTGCCAACAAACCTCTTTATATGCCAAAACACTCTTAATATTTCAACCCCTTGGATTACTAACCACTGTTTCCAAAATAGCAAATTTAAAATAATGATTTTCATCTTTACTATCTATTTGGCGCCAAATAGTTGTATTTAAACTTGCATTATTTGTGATATGAATGTTCTGAGGAAACTCACAGTTTAGTGAGTGAAAGCGCTAAACATTATATGTATTAAAACAGATTTTAATTATTTTATTTATTCATCTTTCTGTATGTGTTGCACACGGACATAGTTGTGAGTAGATTAGTGAATACTGTAGCGTTCTGTTCTTTCACTCTCTTGGAATATCCAAATGAATTACTCTGTATAAAAAAAAAAAACAAAAAAACCTTGAAATCACATTACTGTACTATATTTATTGTGTATTTCTTGAACGTATCTATTATTCACTGTATCTCTCCAATTTATGTATAATATGTATAACAATTCTCTATATGTGCTTACTGTACTTCATCTATATTCGGGCTCTGTATGTGCTTGTAACATTTGTAATGTAAATTACATTTATTGGAGCTTTTCTCCTCAGGTCTCCACTGAAAATGGGCTTCTGTCCCAGTTGGACTAACCTTGTTAACAAATGTCAAATAAACTTCAACCACTCTAGGTGTCCCTCAATGAATTGGTTTGTCCCAAACCTCATTTTCTGAGTAAACCTTATGAACCCCTCAGCTAGTGCCTGATTTTTTGTTTGCAGAAGTCCAGTGTCCTGGACCTTCCTTTCACCAATGCCAAAATCTGAAAAGACACGCAATACAGCTTCTAAACTTTGTATAATGCTGACATTAAAGTGAAATTACTCTGGCTTGTGGAACTGTGACACCCACCAACCTGAGAAAATATAATAGTCTTTACTGAAATGAGCTGATGAGCTTAAGAATAGTTACATTCAGATAAGTTTCAAGTCTGTTATTACAGATCCCTCAAGTGATGTGGACAAATCACTGTTTGTTGTATTCTTTATCATGTCTCATGATTCCAATTAACTCTCTCACATTCATGTTAAAATATGTTTTGATCGGATACTTCATAATACTCTCTATTATAATCATTATTGGACAACTCATGAGTTGGGGAGCATTGATTTCTACATAACATATATCATTACTGAGCTCTGAATTAGATGTCACTATAGTCCACTGTCTCTCTAGTTTCTTACCCCTTTGTTAACATGATCACATAATTCCCTCCCTCTCATCTTTCATTGGGTATTGTCAGTAATCACAAAATTACAATTATATTTATTCGTCCTTTCACTGAATTCCATAGAACCAGAATGATGAGTTCCCACTCCCACCCAATGCAGTTTGCTTTTTTAAAATTATTGGCTGTCCCCTTAAACTGTTAAAGCTGGATTTACCCCCTCTTTCATGTTGTCCTAACTGTTTAGTTCACAATGCAGCTTGTAGCATATTAATCCATTTTTTTCATATTAGCATTAAAATCTCCAATACCTGCAGACCTTGAGAAGCCCATATACTGCTTTTCAGTAGTCATCTTGGGATTAGTGATTTTATTTTGCTGCTGGTAAAAGGAGCATAGGGACAACAATACCTGGAGACTGCTGATTACCATGAAGCCTGATAACTGGTTAGGAGCCAGCTTGAAGTTTATGCTACTGTTTTGCTCCTGATGAGAGAAGGAGCAGATATTGATTCCTGACCATCTCTTACTGGACACTGCGTGTCAGAGTGGGACATTCTCGACTGGGCTGGTTGCTATTCAGGGTATCTACCAAGAAAAGGCTACAGCAAACCCACCAACACTTGCATAATCTGGCTTGAGTTTGTGGATCATTAAACAGCCTGTGGCTTGCTTCTTATCATGGGATTAGTGCTGCTGTTTTGATTCTGCTGAGAGAAGCAGCAAAGGGACATTGAATCCCAACAGTGTGAAGCTGTCATGAGATCATCACTACTAGTAGCCAGGTAGTAGCCAGTCAGTTAGGAGAATCTTCACTATTCATCATTATTGACAAAGCTAATCCTTTCTTTTCAATAAGTACTGCTTAATTAGCTGCTGTCTAACTTTACTTCAGATTATCTCCCTTAATACGTCATGCACAAATCATAAGGGTCTGCTACAGCAGTTTTCCTCAAGTGTTTGGCAGTGCCATGTATAGACACAAATATCCTGAGTTGACATTTTCCCAGGAAAAGTACCATTGAAATGTCATCAATGCCTAGTTGCACACAAGACTAGTCTAAACAGTAACAAGCACTGCTACCAGTGTTGTGAACCAGATGTTCCTGACTTTACTCTCTATTCTCACAGCAACTGTCTTATCAGTAAAGGCCTGTTGCCATGGATATGTACTTTCCCACAATCTTCATTGTTGGCTTGGTGGCCATGGCATCCTGATGCAATGTAAAATTGCCTCATGTTCACTGACAACCGGCTAATTCTCAAACAAACTGACAAGGTATAGGCTGGATGGATTTGCATAATATCAATGAAAGAAAAGCTCTCACATTAAATCAATCCTAGTGTCAGTCACAATGTCCGTATTGTACAAGCTACATCCATCAGACACAGCAGGACACAAACACATAGACTAACATATCCTGAGACACTTAAATGTAACCTTCCTAATCCCTAAAGACCTCCTAGATGAAACACACATGAAATGCTCTCAGCAGCCCAAAACCCACACTTTCAAAACATCAACACATACAGCCACATCTCATGGCACTTCTGCTTCTAATCCCATAAGGCAAGTCACCACACAACCCAAAATTCTGATTATTGCAGACCCCATTCTTAGGCATACTGATGTCCCTTTCCCTGAGTAAGGAGGAAGTCATGTTCAGTTGCTTATCAGGGTCCAGTATCTGCCAGATTGCTCACACGCTCAGGTCATTAGACCACGATGACTCAGTCATGGCCCATGTGTGTAAAAATGACCTAAGATGTAACTACATAGACTGTAGGAGTAGAGGCATGATGGAGCTCTTAGTATGTGTCTCCCAGTCTGGTATTAGCCTAGCACTGTGCTGCATCCTACCTTCTTCAAACATGATGCCACAATATGAGCAGAAGATGACTGATTTAAATAAATGGCTTAATTAAATGTTATTCTAAGGGGATGCAATATTTCTCAGCATGGAAGGAGATATTCAACAGACCATGCTGTTTTGCCAGGGATGGTCTACACCTCTCCCCTCCAGGCTTTCAAATATTGGCTAAAACATTGTCCTCCCCCATAGTGCCTTTTTAGGCAATGCCAAACTGAAAGTACTTCAGACATACCAAATCAAAACCAAGAAAATTTGTTTATATCTGGTCTTTAAGCAACAATTGCAGTTAGCAAAACATTTTCTAATTAAAGAAAGTGCTTTGTTTACAGTAGATTATTTATATCATGCTATAAATATGGTGCCCATTGTGCTGTTTTAAGAAGACTTGTCCATGTTCCTGTAAAGGAATTCAGAAGGAAAGACTCGAGGAAAGCATTTCTGTATTGTGGATTTTGATTTGTTTCACACAAGTGTAGAAAGCAATTATTTAACTGCTTTGGAAACATATGTTGCCCTATTTGACCTCTGGAAAAAAAGTACATTTATTTTGTTTATATTATTTTATTTACTTTGTTGATTAACAAAGAGTCTATACCACTACATTTTGATTTGTTGTCATATAGCTTCTGTACATTTCTGACAATCCCTGGGCATTTGGTGCATTAATACACTGTAATAAACTTATAGAATGATGCCTACAGAGGAAGAAATTATTAAGCTATACAGTATGGCAAGTATAAGAATAATTTGTTGTGGTCATGCAAAATGTACCCATATCCCTTATTAAAATTTGTAATGAATGTTTCACGTGTAGATTATTAATTTATCATTAGAATTGTGAATAGCTCAGCCCAAGAAAATATCCTGGGACTGTTCCTCAATGGCATCATACTCAGTTTCAACAATATGAACACCAAAAAGAAAAATCTAGCAAAGCTAGAATTCTGTGTGATACCTTAAACCTCTTGGCATCAGAGGCCTCCTGGAATATGCAAATTACCCTTTAAGGATATCAGGTGTTTCAGCTAAATGGCAATCCTGAATGTCAATGACTTTTTCTTTTACTTTCATTTTTAAGTCTATTTTTGGACAAGTTCAGACCATTAAATCGAAACCCCTCTACCTGTGGACATGCATGTTTCTGCCTTCTTATGACATGATCAGCACAGCATAAGAGGAATGTGTGACTTTGGAAACACAGGGTTGTCATACCCAGCTGATATCCATAAACATTAGGGTGTCTACAAAATATCCCAACTAACAAACTAAAAACAAAGAGTAAAAAGGTTACACAGATAACCAACTGGTTAACAAACATGAAAAGAAAAATCTAGCAAAGCTAGACTTCTAACTGTGTATTACCTTAAACCTCTTGCATCAGAGGTGTCATGGGATATATGCAAATCAACGTTTAAGGATATCTGGTGTTTCAGCTAAATGGCAATTCTGAATATCCATGACTTTTTCTTTTACTTTCATTTTTTAAGTCTATTTATGGACAACTTCAGACAATTAAAGCCGAACCCCTCACAGTATGAACACCCAAGAAAAGCAGTTAAAATGATAGAAAATTCCCTGTTGTCTTTCACTGAATTGCATACTTTTTTCATATTTTAGTTAGAACTTTTCATAGTCTGAATTTGCAGATACAGTATTGTTTATCTATATGACTATGCATTATATCCAATATAGCTGGATCTGCCTGATCTAAATAATGAGAACATTGCCAAAAAGTGGCACACCAAAATAAGAACATATATTACATGTTTAAGCAGGATATGTAGTTCAGCTGTATTACTACAAACTTGCACTCTAACTTTCCTGCTCGGTAAATCATCCAAGATTATAAATATGATATGTAGGCAGCCATTTATTTTAGAAATATATTTATTTAACTTAGACATCCTTAATAGGCTCCAGTGTTCAAAATTGCCACAGGTTCACCTGGGTTAATTATCTGAAAAATGAATGCTGTTTCAAGAAGCTTAAATATGTTGTAGAGCTGAAGAATAGAAGCTCTACTAAAGCTTTAGCATAATCACTGATGCAAAGCAGTGTATTCATGTAAAGGTGATTATGAGTTTAGAATTGTGACAGCTTCTGAAGAGAGGAAACAATATAATTATAATTGCTTGTTCATGTATGGCAATCATTAAATTAAGAGTTCACATTCATTTGTACATTGCTACCTTTTACCATACTGTCTTTTCTCGCAAACTGATATTAAAATCAAGTGTGTTTTAAGGAGGGTTTGCACCTGTTTTTAATATATGCTGATTTTGTATAAAATACGTTGCTTCAAAAGCAGTGCCTATAATTGTGTACATTCATCGGGGCATTCAAACAAAGATTTTGAATTAACTACTTAAGTAATATGCTAAGTTAAGTATTCTGTCCTGGATGAAAGGAAGAGAAGAATATAAATATATTGGAACAAGCAGATACTCAGCATTTCCCATGGAGTTGTTTTTATTTTTCTTCCTTTGGAAGAAAATGAAAACTTTCCATATGTGAAAAAGTCTTCAAATGTATTTTGAAATTCTATATACTTTTATTCTTGTAGGCTTGCTTCCTTAACCTTACATTTTCATTACTCTCTTATTTTGAAATTTTATAAGGAAGACTAACAGTAGTAAGTTTAACTGTAGATTTGCTTACCCTGTTTACCATGAGCATTGACATAGATGCTGGGCTTGAAAATGTAAAATTAATATTTAGTAGTTACACAGAAGCATTTGTTTTGTAAATGTAAGGCTGCATCCAAATGAGGGTGTTAGTCTGTGAACGACTACATTGTGGTTAACTGTCAGTTTACTTACTTCACATTTCACTCATATATGCTTGATTTTGCCACTTGTAAGTAGTGCAGATTGTGCCTTAGCATGTTGTAGGCTGTCCTTTCATACTAGGGTACCTTATAATGCATTTGAAAATATACATACATACACTTTTTTTGTTTTTTTTTTTTTTTTTTTTTTAACTCCACCCACTGAGTTATGAATTCTTAACAGATCTTCTCTTACCTAACTTCTCCACTCACTGTGGGTGAATATCAGCCTTAAAATAACCACTTGATGAATGATCTTTCTTTTGAAGATAAAAAGGCCTCTGTGATACTTGGGCTCTGTTGCCTACCAAGGGTGCAGCAAGGCACAAGCAGTGTGCTAAGATGTGACTTTTGCTTAAATTTTTATGACTTCATGCTCTCAGGACTGCTCATACATGATGACACCACCTGATCACTCATTTATACATCATGGCATCTTTGCTGGTCTTTCTTTGAGTGCTGATTAGTGCTTTCCTGGTACCAACCATGGGTCTGTTTTGCACTGCCTTTACCTGCTAAACTTGATATGTCCAAACCAAGCTTTCCCCCAGTACAAAGGGACATGTACTAGATGGGATCTATATTAGAACACTTGAAGTTTCAAAACTTCGGATGTTCTAATATTGACCCCTATTCAGAGAAAGCTGAAAATATGGAAGCAACAGAAAACCAAATTTTTTCCTAGGGAAATAATGTGGTTGTCCATTTCTTTTGCTTCGGTATTTTCAGCTCTGTGGTGGAAAGTTACGGGTCGGGTTCAGTTAAGCGTGCGATTGAGTGCGGGTTAGATTAGTTAGGGTGTGGGTTAGGTATGTGTGCGATTGTGTGGAAGTGCGGGTGAGGTGAGTGTGTGATAGTGCCGGACCTTAGGGTTAGGGTCTGGGTTAAGGTAAGTAGATAGTTAGTGGTATGTGTATAGTTTAGTGTAGGGTTAGGCGTAAGATTTTAGGTGTATGTGTGTGGATTGCTGTTTCTTTGGTGTGCTTGTGTTATGTGTATGTGTTTTGGAACAGCAAATATTTTCCCTAGAAAAAAAAATTTGCTGTTTTGTACGTTCGATGTTTTCAGCTTTCAGTGAATAGGGGTCGATATTAGACCATTCGAAGTTTTGAAATTTTGATGTTCTAATATACACCCTACTAGATCTATAGTTTAAGTGAACTAAAATTTATACTGACTAAATGAATTAATGGCCTGGCAGACAGAGGTTGGCATATTGGTTAAGATATTTGCCTTACAGACACAAGGTCCAGGGCTTAATTCTCACTTGAGTTAATTGACTAGGCGTAAAATGGCCCACAAGGGCAGTTAGCTTAGTACTAATCTATGAACCTATGATAAAATTGCAGACATCCTTTCCAGCCACAGGGTTTGTTTTATATTTCAAAAGTGCTTTATAAATAGGGTTGGAGTTTGCCCAAAAGACTTTCATCACATATAACAGTCATCTGGTAGCTCAAACGAGAAGTAATTTAGCAATGGTATAATGACATTATCACTTCATTTAGATGAATACTCAATTGATAGTTTGTCAATAGTACAATAAAGTTTTGCTCTTAGATATTTTTATCAGTCAAATTTTTAGTATCTGTGAAGTAGAGAGTTAAATCGTCATGCCAACCCCCTTCATCATTTCATGTAAGAATATTTAGTGTTAGTTGTACTATCATGCAAATGCACAGTATGTTAAACACCTCCGTTTCTAAGCTACAATACTTGTACATTTTTAATTAATTTTATGGGAAACATATCTGTATGTTATGCTATAAATTTATGTAAAAATATTGATTCAGTGTAACTTTTCTTCCCAGGTCCCCAGTGACAATGTGCTTCTCTGCCTAGTTGGACTTTTCCAAGTAATGAAAAGAAATAGATGATCAATACCTTGTTTTTAGTAATTTAGTAATATCTTCTGCACATGACATTATTATAGAAAATATAATTAAGTCCATGTATATTTTATTTCCTCACAATTTTATATTTATATTTATATTTTAATAGCACTTGCTATCAGACCAAAAAAAGTATTGTAGTCAACGGGCATCCCTGTTGTAACCCTAAATTTCAACCATTTACTAATGTTTTTGCAGCTGAAATTTTATGATTAACTTTTATCCGGAATATTATAACGTTTATAAATGTTCTATAATTAATTGACATAGACTGTCATATGCTGTTTTAATGTGGTATAAAATAAATTTACCTTTAGTGTGTGTTTGGTAATTTTGCTTATTACATTCCTAATGGTAACCAACATATCTCTACTATAATTTCCTTTTATTCGATGTACTCCATCATTAACAATTACCTTTTTATGATATTAACTTTATTTTAAAATTCATCATGACTATTTTATAATCCACATTACATATTGATTTGTGTCTCCAGTTAATTAGTAATTTCTTATCACCCTTCTTCCAAATAAGTCTAACTTTTATGTATGTATGCATGTATTTATTTATTTGACAGATTCCAACGGGGTCAACAGAACCCATTTTCAGTGGAGGCCTGGGGAGAAAAGCTACAGATATGTATAAGAATAGAAACAAATAATGTTTATATTACATTTCAGGTTCATAGTAAAGAATGGTTAGGTGTTCTGAAAATCTCATAAGTACAGATAATACAACATTCAGAGAACAATTATTTATTTATTTTACATTTGTTTACAGGGATAGTCCGACTGAATACATGTTCATTTTCAGCGGAGGCCCAGGGAGAAACCCTCCAGTAGACAAAATTACATAGACTACACACAAAGTTGGATAACATCAGAAAATAAAAGACAAAGTGCTTTGTACAATGGTTTAGTAATGTTCCCAAATAGGGACTCACAATTCTCATTGTCAGACACAATTAAAAGCAAGAGACATCAGATTGGAAACAGAGATTGGTTAAGTAATTACATGTTATGATAATTACAGATTATCACATAACATAATATGATCACAATGAGAACCCCCCCCCTTTTTTTTTTAGGATGACTTGAACAGATGGAGTTGTAGATTATTAAGTCGTACAGGGAGGTGGGAATACAGGATATAGTAAAAAGTGTCATTAACCTGGAATGGTGCAGATGCATAGTCATGTGTTATTTAGATACTGTTTTAAAGAAGTTTTGAGAGTTGACAGGTTGGAGTTTGTTCTAGTCATTAGGGGAAGAGAGAATTCCATACTTTTGTGACACATTAAGGGTAAAAATACTGTCATGGTTTTCTCGAAAGTTTGGAGATTGTTAGAAGTTTTGTGTTCTCACACTTAAGAGTTCTGTTTGGTTGGTAAGGTTGGATTAAATTGCTCAGGGCTGGGTAGGCCAAGGGTTTGTAGATTTGAGTTGTGTACAGTTAATAGTTGGAGATAGTGTAGTTGGTTGAGGTACTCAAGCTAATTAAGGTCTGGAAGGGATCTACAGTGATGTGTCTGGTATTTTGAGTTAGTGGCCAACTTTGCTACCTTGTTATAAACATGCTCCATTGTGGATCTAATACAGACCTATAAGATGGTAAGAATATTGGCACCATAAACAGGGAAGGGAACAGTAAAGTTATAGCCAGGGTGACTTTAGCTGAAGAGCTTAGGGAGTGTTTGTTTCTACAGAGAAGTCCTAATTTCTGTTGAGTTTCCTTAATTTGCTGGATGTGGAGGTCAGATTTCAGTTGATTATGCACATTTGTCTTGATTTTATGGCTTGTTTCACCCACTCACTTATCACTTTATGAAAACATTTTATTTCTTTCTAGCTTATTTTTCTGTAAAATGTGTGATCAGTGCTTTCTTCCACTGATACAGACTCAGTCTTCCTCAGTATATGCTTTTTTGAACTTCCTCATTAGTAATTTCTCTCATTTGTCTATCTATTGTTTCTTTACAAATGTGCTTAACTCTCCCATTCTACCTTCTTTGTAATCTGTTTCTCTGCATGCATAGCTTCAAAATGATTATATGGTATTAAATATTTCCTTTTGCTCATTAAGAATTGCACCATTTTCATTCTGTACTTTTGTTAATATACTTTCATAATAATTTATTTGGGAGTCCAGTGGTGGGCCTTTCTACTTTCAACTTATTTTGCCTTAATAAGATAGCGCTTGTATTTGATTCATTCAGCATAACTATTAATTGCTGATGTATCATTTCCTTCTTATTTTTACCTCCTTTAACTTTCTCAATTTCAGATATTCTTTATTTTTTACTCTTATGCCATATACTTTATACATTAACATACATGGTCTTATATTTTGTCTTGCAATCAACCCACCAATTTAATACATTTCTTCAAAAATCTCATTTGTAAATGTTCTGTAAAAAATAATTATCCAAATTTTAACATTGGCCTGAGAAATTATTGCATCCTTTGCATTCCTTTAAACTGTTTCTGTCCAAAAACACAAACACCCCATACTACTATATGGTCAGAAAATCCACAATGCAAAGTATCAGTGTATCTGTGAGACTGCAATAAATAAGTAAATAACTGAATATCTGCCCTTTGCTTTGTCTTCGTATTGTTATATTCCTGTCCTATGTTAAGTAAAACTGTGAAAGACATTCTTCACATACTATAACTTTTCTTCTTTGCTTTCTTCTTCACCTAATATCACAGTTATCATTTCCTCTAATCACTACATTCACATTAACTTTCAAATACATATATTTTTTAAATTCTTGTAAAAGTTTTGTTCTTTATGTACCTGCTGTTAATGCATAAACCACCATAAGGCGCATTACTTCTCTTTTAATACAATAATCAACAACCAATCTTCCTGGACAAACAGTAGCAACTTCACATACTGCAATTTAATTCACCAATGTGCAGTCTAATGATTCCATAACACACACCATTACCTGTAGAGCTTATGATCTTCTCATCCAGTACTTGCTTTTACTGTTCTTTCTTAATTATTTTAATAAAAAATGTGTCTAATAAGCATAATATGTCATGTTTTAACTGTTAGCAACATTGTACCACAGTAATTTAGCTTTTATTTCTTACACTGTTTAAATTCAGGAAAGAAATAGGAAAATGGATCCTTTACCTTTTTTTGCTGCAGTTTGTCTTGCAAGCATTTTTCTTTTCTTTTGTCTGACTTGATTCCTGGTAGTAACTGTGAGGATATTCTATATTATCTGTGCTGGCCTGACTGGCTGAAGTTTTGTAAATACCTGTAAATAATTGTAAATTATCCTGTGATATATATGCCAGCATGCATAGCTAAAATTTTGAAAATTTAGATTTTTTTATTATTCCTTTAATTTATGTAAGATGTTTGAACCAAATGGTTTTCTTCTGGTTGACCAAATGTGCATGTTCTTTAAAAAAAAGAATTCTGAATGTAGGTTATGCCAGTCAACTGACCTAGATGTGATGTCATCATGTGTCAGAGCTGAAAGGAATAGAATCTATACAGCTTTGTTTACTTTTTAAAGTCTAATTTGAGAAAGTAGAATTCTTATAACAGCTTGCTGTGACTTTTTAAAAACTTCTGCTATAAAAGCAGGTTCTTAGTCAAAGATTGAAAGTTATAGTTCAAGTGTTTAGTGTTAGTTGTTTTCCAGATCAGTAATTATCACTCAATTTTGTTTTCCAGAGCTGCTCAGCAAAAATAGTTGTTTTCATGTCGATGAGGACCAGGCAACAGCCTGAAGAGTAGCCATAAATGCTTATCTTCTCTGGCGGAAGTAAAACTATCATCTTGCATTGCTGAGTTAATTAGATTAGACAAGGACAGTTAATCTTTAGTTGGGGAACTATAGCTAGATGTTGTGTTTACAATCTGTCTGAAATCTGTCCTACAGTGTTATTTCCATAATTCCTGTGGGTGAAACTCTGTGGTTTATTAGAATCAGTTATTCAGTGTATACATGTTATAACTCACTTTATTAACCAACTACTTTTTGCTGTGGCTAGTTATTTAGAAAGTACTTTTAGTAATCTGGTGATGTTTATGTTTATTGTGATAACACCAAGACCATTTCAAAAAGTCTTACCACTTGAATTACATGCTACCATTTATATAACTATCACCTGTTTTGAAGGGTATTGTGGTATTTGACTGGTGGCAGCCTTATCTTCTAGTATGGGAAAGAGGACATAGCAGGTAAATCTGTGCCAATTTTTCTCAAGTTTGTTTGTATGTGTGAATATCAAATATTTAAGTGTGTGTCAAATACCTAGAACTTGGACACAGTGCTCTGCAGTGTTTAGTGTAAAGACTCATTTGTAAACCTGGAGTGAAGCATATTGTCTAATCCCAGGTTTGGAGCATATTCCCAGTGTACTCTTAGGGGAAATTGTGCATTTCTATTCCTGCTTTCAGTGATGCTCCCTTACCTGAAACAGTGGTGAGGATTGAGGTACCTTAGTTCCTGCCCTGGGTTTGTGAGGTCATCGCATTATTTGGTGCCAGTGGTGTGGGATTTTAATTGAGCTTTAGTAGATGCCACTGAGGTGTTTACTCTCAACAGCACAAGATAAACATACAGAGTTTCATTTCACAACAGTTTTCTTTCTTTTTTTTTTTTTTTTTTTGTTGGTTTAGTCAGACACAGCAGGCAAGGGGTTAGGAGGGTGGCCTAAGGGTAAAGGTATTCACCTTACAAACACAAGGTGCAGGGTTTGAGTCTCACAAGGGATAAGTGGTTAGGCTTAAAATGGCTCACAAGGGCAGTTAACTTAGTACTAATCTATGAATCTATAAGATATCAGCAGAGGATTATAGCAAGCTGACAAGAAACCAGTTGGCTGTGGTGCACTAAGCAAAAGGGACTGGTACATGCCAACCTGACTGAGGAAGCAATGATCTCAGCCTTAGTCACAGCCACAGAGCAGACCAGCAGCTTGTAGGACATCCAGTTTAGTGGTGTTGATAAGCAGCTTTTCGAGACAGGACAGTTCACCTTTTCTTCAGAGGACTTAAAAATCCATCTGAAGCTAAAAAAGACTCAAACTGGAAGGCAAATCTTTGGAGACTGAGGGGAAATAGAAGCAGTGCCAGCATGAACTGGAAGCTGAGAAGATAGAAGCAGCATTAGCATGAACTGGAAGCTAAACATTTGGAGACTGAGGAGAGAGACCATCGGGATGAATTGTGACATTTGGAGATAGAAGCTAATGAGAGGCAGAGGCAGATGAAACCTTCAACAGGGTCATGGTGGTAATGGTGAAGGGGATTACTGAACCCCAGATGCCATAAAGGTCAGTAAACATGTTCTCAGTACAAGTAGGAAGATGACTTTTATAGTTTTATTTATATATTTGAGAAGGTATGTAAACATATTGACCATGGGCTATGGGTACAGTTCCTGACCCTGTTACTCCATGGTAGAGCTGTTAATGAAATTGCTAAACTGATATTAATTGTTTGAATTATGATCATGTAAAACAATGTTTACTTGATTGCTTTAAATTAACTCCTGAAATAATATATACAAAGTTTTGTGAACATAGAATCAAAGCAGATGAAAGTCTATGTAATTGCATTGCTGATTTAAGTACTTTGACAGGTGGGTGTCATTTCACCTCTTTTGAAGGACTGGCAGACCTTTGGTGAGGGAACAAGCTGTCAGCACTTTGCCTGAGGACATTAGGATCTGAATGGTAATCCAAGAGTGTCAGTCTGCAAATGAGTTGGAGGGAAAAGGGAATCTCTACTTGGCAAACAGGGCATCAATGCATAAGAAAGGAATACCCAGCGCTGCCCATAGACATAAGGGACACCATGAGGCAGCCTAGAACACTCAGAGGTCAACAGTAATAGGGGAGACCACTAGTTCAAGCACATATTCAGGATCAGGGATTAGATGTTTCAAATATAATCAAAGGGGCCATGTAACATGCAAATGTCCATTGAAGCAAAGTGAGAAACGAAAGTGAAGAAACCAGCAAGTGGGAATGACAGAATGCTAGTGATGATTGTCTGGATATAATTATCACCACAATTGTATCCTATCTTAGTGGATGGAAGATAGACCACTGCTGAGACAGAGAGACAGCTTCTGATAGAACCATTGTGAGACCTCCAGTGGTTAAGGAGGAGCAATACATGCTTGAGCAGTCCACACTAGTTAGAGCTTTGGATGGGACCCCATTCCAAATACCTTTAGACAGAGTTCATCTTGACTGGAAGGATGGAAAAGTAAGCAAACGGGTAGGTATGTTTGAGGATATCCCTGCAGATGTCTTAATAGGGAATGATTTTGATAGTGTAGTACCTTGTTTGCATGCTGTGACATGTAGTCAAGCTTGGAGACAGGCACATAGGTCTGGTAGCCTGGGGGCAACCCAGAGAGATCCTATGCCTGAAGTTGGGGCTGGTGATGTGGTTACTTCAGGAAGGGAGCTACCTTGTAACAGTGAGACTGTAGGTGAACCACAGCTGCTGGTATGTACTGGTGTTCCTGTGGATGTGGTGACTACAAGGACAGAGTTGAGTGGTGGTATGCAGGCTGACAGTGACGCACCACTGACAAGAGGATACATGACTTCCAGTGGAGGGGGATCTGGGCAGGGTCAAAAAACTAGAGTTGAGAAAGGTTCAATTTATGGACCCTACATTATGAGGCTTGAGAGAGGTAGCTAAGGATGCACCTGATACTCAAGGATGAGGGGAGTCTGTATACTTAAAGGGTTACTGTATAGAGAGTGGACCCCTGAGGGAGGGCTACAAGGTGAGGTAATACAGCATTCCTTTTGCAGGCCATATGGGCATGAAGCATACTAAGAGACATATTATGCAAAACTTTTATTGGCCTGAAATTGCAAAGGCTGTAAAGGGGTACTTCAGGACCTGTGAGCAGTGCCAAAAGGTAGGCAAGGTGGAAGACAAGGTCAAGGCTCCTTGATGCTTTTACCTATGATTAAAGAGCCATTTCAGAGAGTAGTCATGGCTACAGTAGGGCCTTTGAGTACTACAAGTTCTACAGGAAAGAAGTATATCCTAGTGCAGGTGGATTATGCTACCAGATAACCTGAGGTATTGGTTCTGTCCTCCATTGAGGCAGAGAAAGTGGCAAATGCCTTATTAAAAATGTTCAGCAGGGTAGATTTTCCATGGGTGATGCTGACTGACTGAGGTGCCAACTTTATTTCAGACCTGCTGGCTTGTCTGTGGAAGCGTTATGGGTGAAGCATCTAAAAATGACCCCTACCATCCCCAGAGTAATGGTCACATGGAGAGGTTAAACTCTACATTAAAGATTATGGTACGGGCATTTGCAGACCAATTCAAAAGGAAGTGGGACAAATATTTGCCCCATATATTATTTTCATACAGGCAGGTACCTCAGGAATCTATAGGCTTTTCACCCTTTGAGTTGCTGTATGAGCATTGGGCAGTGATGGTGAACCTTTTGGGTTTGGTGAGTCCAAATCTCTTGGCACAAAATAATTCAGTACACTTCACATGAGAAATGAATGTAAAAGCAGTGTATTTGGTAACTCGGGTGTTGGTGTTCACTGGGATGTCAACCCAAACGTCATGGTGTGTGTCACATTTGACACGCTTGTCACAGGTTTGCCATCACTGGCATGGGGTGAGGCAGTCTTTAGATTTGATTCATGATGAGTGGGAGGTAAGCATGAATACCGCAGGTAGTGTGTTGTGACATATGTCCTAAACTTCAGGACAAGTCTTAGGGAACTTGTGGGTTTGGCCTAGGAGAACCTAGAAGCAGCCCAACAGCTGAAAAGGTTTGGTATTACAAGAATGCTCGAGCCCGAAAGTGTACTGGGGGCAACAGGTTATGGTACTCATTCCTGCCAGACACAATAGGATGCAGGCAGCTTGGGAGTTGCCCTTTGAAGTGGTAAGGAAAGTTGGTAATGTTATCTATAAGATAATCTTAGTAGGAAGGAGGCAGGGACAAAAGTTGTACCATGTTAACATGATGAAAAGCTATCATGATAGGGAGGCCCTGGTGCTGAGTATTCACAGTGAATGGCTGGAGGAGTCTGAGGGGGATCTGGTGACTGGCCTTCTCAGTGAGGCTCAGACTGACACTTCTGTGGGAGAGGTAGCAATATCTCAGTGACTATCCCCTATTCAGGTTAAAGAAATACAAGCGATGTTACAGGAATTTGGGGGCATGTTCACCAGGAAACCTGGGTTTACTCACCTAGTGCAGTACCATGTAGATACTGGACCCCAAAGGCCTATGAAAGCAAGTTCCTTATAGGGTGCCTGAGTGAGTCAAACAGACTTTGAAGGAGGAGATAAAGGAGTTGTTGGAGGAGATAGAGATGTTGAGGATGGGAGTAATCCCAGGAGTCCAGTAGTCCTTGGGCTTCCCCCTAGTATTTGTACCAAAGAAAGATGGTAGTGTAAGATTATGCATAAACTACAGAAAGTTAAGCAGTTATACAGAGTCAGATGTGTACCCCTTACCTAGAACAGATGAAGCTTTAGAACAGCTAGGTGGGCCTAAGTATCTGACCACTATTGTTCTGACCAAGGGATACTGGCAGGTGCCCTTGATTCCCATTGCTAGAGACAGGACAGATTTTGTAACACCTTTTGGATTATGAATTTACAAGGATGCCCTTTGGGATGAAGAATGCCCCAGCAATCTTCCAGAGGTTAGTAGATCATATCTTAGTAAGAGCAGGAGATTATGTTCTCATTTATTTTGATGATATTACCATTTACAGTCATTCCTGGCAAGAGCACCTTCAACATGTCAGGGAGGTCTTAGATTGAAAAGGCCAGGGTATACCATTAAACCTAATAAGTGTCAGGTGGGTATGGCAGAGGTCTCCTACCTAGGACTTAGAGTAGGGAGTGTTAAGATTAGCCCAGAATCTGCCAAAGTGAAAGCTATTCAGGCGTGGACTGTCCCTATTACCAAAAAGCATGTGAAAGCATTCCTAGGGACAGTGGGTTACTATAGGAAATTTGTGCCCAACTATAGTACAATAGCTGCACCCTTTACTGATCTAACTAGGAAAAGCAAGCCATATATAGTGTTGTGCAGCACAGATTGTCAGCAGGCATTCCAGAAGCTTAAAGAGGCTTTGGGAGGACTCCCTGAATTAGCTAGTCCAGGTTTCAGCAATGCCAATGTAGAAGGATTCTCAAGACAGGGAATTGGTTGATAACATTTTCAGACAACCACATTTTTCTCAAGTGGCGATGTTCTATTGTCACTTGAAAATCTAGCTTGGATCTTCAAAGGGGGGAGGAATGTTGAGGATATTAGATATTATCTGTGCTAGCATGACTACTGAAGTTTTGTGAATAGTTGTAAATTACCCTGTGTTAGATATGCCAGCATGACTAGCTATAATTTTGTAAATAAGTTTGTTTTTTTGATGATTGCTTTGATTTATGTAAGATGTTTGAGTTCTTCTGGTTGACCAAATGTACATGTTTTTTTTAAAAGAAATCTGAATGTCAGTGACAGTCAGCTGACTTAGGTGCAATATCATCATGTGCCAGAGCTGAAAGGAATAGAATCGTCACAGCAGTTGTTTTGTTAACTTTTTAAAAGTCTGATATGAGAGAGTAGAATTCTCATAACAGCTGTGACTTTTTAAAAAAATTCTGCCCTTAAAAAGTTTGAGTCAGAGTTCAGTTGTTGTTTTCCAGATCAGTAGTTATCACTCAAGTTTTGTTTTCCAGAGCTGTTCAGTAGTAATAGGCGTTATTATTCTTGTTGCTGAGGACCAGACAACAGCCTGAAGAATGGGCATAAATTCTTATCTTGTCTGGCAGAAGTAAGAGTATCATCTTGCCTTATTCAGTTAATTAGATTACACAGGGACATTTAATCTTAAGATAGTTAGGGAACTAAGTTGGACTGATTTCACACTGATTGCAGAAACATTCTAACACTATCTAACAGTATTATTTTCATAATTCCTGTGTGTGAAACTCTGTGGTTTATTAGAATCAATTATTCAGTGTATACATGTTTTTACATTTTATTTATTATTAAATATTTTACTACCTTTTATTTTGGCTGTTTGTTTAGAGAGTACTTTTAGTAATCTGAGAGTGTTTTTGCTTAATGTGATAACACCGGGGCCACTCAGAAAAGCCTTACTGCTTGGATTACATGCTAACATTTATATCAATATTTATTTTATCCAATACCCAATGCTGTATTTGACTGGTGGCACCCATTAACTTATAATTTTGGAAAGAGGACTTCTTCTTCTTTTGGCTTTTCCCAGTTAGGGGTCGCCACAGCAGATCACCTGTCTGCTAATGATTGGCAGTGGAGTTTTACAGTGTCGAGTTGCCAGCCCGGCACACACACGCACTCACACCTAGGGCCAATTTAGTGTGTCCAATCCACCTGCAGCATGTCTTTAGGATGTGGGAGGAAACTTTAGCACCCAGAGAAAACCCACGCGACAACAAGGAGGACATGCAGACTCCACACAGAAGGCACCCCAGCCAAGGATCGAACCTGCGAACCTCTTGCTGTGAGGTGGCAATGCTAACCACTGCACCACTACCATGGCCGCCCAAATTTTGGAAAGAGGACATAGCAGGAAAATCTGTTCCAGTCTTTCCCAAGAGTGTCTGTATGTATGAATGTCAAATATTTAAGAGTGAGTGTGTCAAATACCTAGAGCTGGAACACAGTGCTCTGCAGTGGTTAGTGTGAAGACTCATGTGGGAACCTGAAGTGAAGCATATAGTCTAGTCCTTGGTTTGGAGCCTGTTCCTAGTATATTCTTAGGGTGGCTTGAGTATTTCTATCCCTATGTTCAGTGATGCTCTCTTACCAGAGACAATGGTGAGAACTGAGGCTCCTTAGTTTCTGCTTTGGGTTTAAATGGGGTTGTCACAGTAACATCTTTAAATATGCCTATTTAATGTATATCTCCAATCTCTCTCTAGAATTTTTAACATTCTTTTTTCAATAACCAACCGATCATTATGATTTTCTCAGTTATCAGAAGAAACATCTTAATCTCTTTCCTTCTTCATCATGACCAGGTAATACTTCTTCACCAGCTAATTCATATTTTCATTTTAAGCATGTTAATTTTCTATAACAAAGTCGTACTACCACTGTATATTAGTCTTATAATAACTGAAATGTAGCCTACAGTTTTTAACTGTACAGCCTACTTCTTCACACACTTTACATTACCTTTTGGTACATTCATTAATGAAATGATATTTTGCAATACACACACACATGCACAAATGTTCTCAATATCGAACAGTTCATTTGACTCAATCAGTCATGATTATACATGGAATATGTTTCATGTTTTCATTTTCTTACAATGTTACCGGTAATTTCCAGTCCATATTTTCTTTTCATCATATAATGTATCCACAGAGTGCAGATACTAGCATACAGATAGAAAATAGTCCTTAATATCCTTTTGTTGTTCGTCATTAGACCTAAACTAAACTTTGTCTTTTGTAAAACTAGAGTAACTACCTGCAAAACATACTCATTCCAAGATGCATGTCTGAGTCAACTACCTGCATATTTGTCCATTAATTTGAATGTCTTTAAGCACTAAACTTCTTCCCAAAATGAATTGAGATAATGTGCTATATACAAAATTTCTAAAGGGAAAATTAGTTGACCAAATAACATATATGTCCATGGCCAAGAACTTTAAGACGTATTTTTTTCTGTAGGTTTTCTTTTCTGCTGAATTCTCTAGTCTGTTCCATCTATAGCAGCTGCCACAACTGAATACATTCTCTTTATAAGCACCTCATCCCCCATTTCCTGTGACTGTGAGTGTACTGTTCTGTTCTGATGTCACCTTCCCACAGTAAAGCATCTTCCAAATGTCTGTTATGTTATGCCACCTTCCTACTGTAAAGCATCTTTCAAACTTCTAGTTTCTCCTCTTCACTCTTTTGGACCAGATCAAGAGCCTGTAACCATAGAATGGTAATGGTGTCCTCTGGTTCTTCACTCATCAGTTGACATAAAACAGACTCCTCCAAATCTCCTCCTGCAAGATAAGCACCGCCTGTCCTCTGTAACTACTTTGGCAACTGGCAAGTTTGCTGACTTTTCATTCATAACTGCTGTCTTCAACATTTTTTCCACGGATTATTTTTGGTCTGCTACTACTTGCTGCACTCCTCATATTCCTCCTCCTCCACTGCTATACTTTTTATCATCCATGGGGTCTGCAAGCTAAAAAAACAGCAGGGAAAGTTCCACAGTCTCCTGGACAAATGTCCTCTAGTCAGTATGAAAAATGTCTGATATCCCATGAAAAGACTACACAAGCCTGCTGGGAGTATACCAGTCAACAAAGAAAAAAATAAACTTTTGATGGCCATGTACATCTACTATTTTGCCTCAGCTATCACTCTATATGAGCACAAGACCCTAACTATAAAGATCAGAGCATGAAGACTGTAGTTGCAGCATGTAAACACCCAGCGACAAGTTGCCAAACTTGAGAGTCAAAGTACTATGAAAAATATATTACTGCTGTTGTTCAATGGATTATTTCTGTGGTAGCTAGGGATTGGGGTTTGTCATAATGGTTAAGGTGTTGACTTAAGAGACACAAGGTACACAGTCTGATTCTCATCATTGAAAGGGAAATAGGATAGGCTTAAAATGGCCTACAAAGGCAGCTAGCCTAGTACTTGATGTGAACGTATGGACCTATAATGGATATCAGCAAAAATATGACCCAAATGAAATATTAACACTGATTAAAAGTGCCGAAGAGAAAATTCCCTAGGTCTTCATAGCTTTAGTAAAATGCACACTAAATAGAAACCCTTTGAAACAATTTATAGTCTGTGGGATGCTTCAAAGTATGGTTTAAGTAAATGTTTCATCCATAATTTTATGGCAGCTTGGCAAACATACCCTTCGTTGATCTAGAAATTGTTAGCCCATAGCACCATGTTCAAACACTGTACCTTTTTGCCCATAAAATTTTTATTTAATACTGAATTATGTGCACTAAGTATAACAGTATACTGAGGTAGTTGGGTCCCTCTGAATAGAGCTTGAGTATAAAAACTTTAACTCGTTTCTGTCTTTATTCCTCTTCATATACTTGTAAATAATGGTCATAAAAGTCCCACCCTGAAGGTGTCTGTGTTTTAGCAATAACTTTAGACAGAAGGTGGTCAGTAAACTTGAGAAACACTGCAGCATAGATTATACCTAGCTGAGTGATTTCATTGCACAGTGAGTATGTTATAGTAGTCTCCATAGTTGAAAGGCTGAAAGTTGAAGATCAATTATACAGACCTCTTGGAAGAATAGTTTTTTTCCATAAAGTATATTGCGTAAATCAAATCCTTCATGTTTGTGTAACCTTGAAAATCTAAAGCCTGAAATTATTCACATCTTTATCACAGCCTTTGACTATGAAGTTGAATTACATTTCAACTTAAACATCTATATGGTGTTACTGACATTCAGACAACATCCTATTCTCATTGATGCATAAAAGCCTCTCACTTCTGACGGACTGTTTTCCACTACAAGATTAAAAGTCTATCCTACAAAAATGGAAAGCCATATGTGGTATTTAGTTGATGAAAACATGGGAACTCTGTGTATTAAAGGTGAATGAAGAAAAGGCCATTATAATCTCTAAAAGAGGAAGAGAAATGGTATTCCTTTTCTTGGAGGAGACAGGGGGCGAACAGTGGATAGCAGAGCACTGAGAAGAATCCCTGAGAGATGAGGAAATTCAAGTGGAAGCAGTGAAGGTACCCCATGTTACACACTTTAATATTATACTTTATCATATTACTTAACTTTAAAAACATGTTTTGGACATTAGGCAAGTCTACCCACTGTCTCTTTTATTATCTACTCATCTGCTGCTTTTGACCACAGTGAAGTAGTGAGGCATTTTAGTCTGCCTGTTGAAAATAACAGCACTAAGTAATTCAGAGCAGCTCATTGATGAAATAAATACAGAGAAAGATCCTACGTTTCTTGGTCAACTCCTTTATTGCCTGAGGGCCAGTTGGGGGAAAGACCCTGACATGACCCTCTGTCAGCAGTGGTCATGTCATTACTCTGTTGTTTAATAGAACCTTCTTTATCTAACATTGCAAAAATGTTGAGTTCATACATCAAGCCTTTCTATCTCCTAATGCGAATTAGCACTCTTAGCCACACACGTGAACACTCATTTCTCTACACAGTGATCAAATCAGCCCACCATTTGTGAGATTCAAACTAGCTGAAAGAAGTATCCTTAATCGCAAATTGACCCCCTCCTGTCTGTGATAATTGTAACTCATTTTGCCCTCAACAACCATTCCATACCTCTCAACTGTCCAGATTTTTACAGAATGTCCAGATTTCCGATTCATATTTCTGCTCACTCTGTCATAAAATTTGTGGTTTTCAGGCAAGTTATTGAGGAATGAGGTCACAACATAATGCTAGACATTTGCTTATCAGTCTTCATATCCTTCAGAAAATGCATACTAATACAAAACCTTTTATTCTAGCAGCTTTTTAAATGTATAATACCAATATTTTAAATCTGTCCCCATTTCTGAACCTTTGTCCCCTAAGTTATTTTTGGCTTTGTCAAGATTTCTTCTGCCAAGAGGTTGATAGGTATGACACATTGGTTTCTCTGCACACTGACATGTCCTGGACTGTCAGCAGTGTTAACTGACTTTCTATGTATAGACAAACTGACAGCCACCAGAGAGAAGAAATTACTTCACATTTGTTTCTGGTGACTGGATTAAGGCTTTAGTCTCTCTGCCATTCTGCTTGTTATTATAATAACCCCCTCACACAAGCACCCCATTTGAAGTGATTGGTGTCTCTCAATACTTCAGTATCCTACATGTTATCTTTAAGCTTCTCACTCAATGTTTTGGTAAATAATTTGTATTCTATGCATAGTCTACTACTCTGAGATCCAATCTTGGCAATTCACAAAGGGCACCAAATATACCACCACCATTTTTAAGAGCTGATGCTTCTTAACAATGCTGCATCAGCTTACTGCTCCATGCTAGACATTGTTTGCTATGTATCTCAGTCTACACAATCCTAGTACTCCTGCATTTTGCATCACCACCCCTAGCAGACCTTTATAATAAGTAACCTTCTGATTGGATCCTGACCTTCATCTTTAAATGGTAAAGGACTCTGCAAAGCCATAATGACAGACAAGTGCTGCCTCAGCTTAAAAAAAAAAAAAAAACAGCTCACATTACATACCTTCAAATAAGACTGCTATGAAACCATCTTTCTCATTCCAAATAGAAGTGTGAATTATCTAAACCAAGCAATTGTACACATTTACGTATGTTTCAATGTCCTTCTTAATTCCTGTATAGGCTATGTGTTCGTTTCATTCTTTTCAGAGCAGTTTATTTCATAACAGGGGGAAAAACACACTTTCTATAGAAATAATAGGAGGATTGCAGCTGTACAGCAAATAGAGGCACTTATATGAGGCCCATATGTTGTAGAATATACTACAGTCAGTAGTTAAGAAAATATGCTATAGGCAGTATTACATTCACGTTTCCCCCAAAATTAACACTTAAATGTAATAGATGAAATCTTGCACTCATCATCAACCCCTTTTTTCTTATTTTCTGTATTGGGTTGGGGTGTTGCGTCAACTGTAACCATCTGTCACATTTCAATGCCACTCTCCTATCTTCTCTCTCACAATCAGCTATGACCATGGCATTTCTTTGCTGGATACCCACATTTCCTATTGCCTTTTTCCTTTCTGGCCCAGATCTTCTTCAACAAATTGTCTTCTGCTTTTTTTTTTTTCCTGCACATGTGCCCAAACTATCATAATCTATTATGTTTAACTTTTCTGTAATTTGAGCTACTTTGGCTTGTGCTCATTTGCCCCATAGTGTGCATCATACCACCCATCTCCATCACCCTTAAATTCTTCAGCTTCCCTTTCTTTACTAGCCAGTTTTCTGTACCATTCAGCATTACTGGTCAAACCATTGTTTTGTACACCTTACTTTTCAGCTTTTTTTGCATTCTTATGTCATATATTTTCTCTGACACTCTGTGATAGTTGTCTGCAGCCCCACTGATTCTAGTTTGACCTCCTCATTCAGACTTCCCATGCCCTAGATACTTGAAAATGTTAACCTGTTACACTATGTTCCCATCTATCTTATTTCTTCGCTTCTTCTGATTTTCCACATTTGCTGCCATTACAGTTGTCTTATCTGTACTCAGTTTTGTTTCACATGCCTTTAGTTTTGCATTCCATTCCCCTGCCCTTTGTTGAAGTTCTTGTTCAGATTCTACCTGTAATTCCACAGTCTGCATACAAGTTTGTTAATCTGACCTGTTTGCTAATGTAGTCCATCACCAGTATGAACAGCAGTGAGCTCAGAGCTGAACCATGATGCCCGCACACACTCCCAATCGGAGCTGCTCTGAGACCAAACATCGTTTGTGTTTGAGCCATTGTATCATTGTGCATAGCTTGGACTAATTCTACCAATGTGTCTGGGACTAAGAACAACTGTAGGACTTCCCAGATCAAATTTCTTGGGATGTTGTCATATGCTTTTCTCCAAGTCTAGGAATACCCAGTAGGATTCTTTCTGCATCTCCAGCTTCTTCTAAAGTATATGTATCACTACAAACATTGGGTCAGTTGTGCTGCATCCTGGACTGAATATGAACTGCTCATCTCTTATCTTACTTTTTAGTACTCTGTGTATTCATTTATCAGTCAACATCTCCAGAACTTCCTTGCAGTGTGATAGGAGTTTGATACCTCTATAGTGCCAACAGTTGTGAATTTTCCCTTTTTCTAGAACACTGGCACTAATATGCTTATTCTCTGGGATATGCCTTTCTCTCCATACTGCTATGAATACCCTCATGAGTAATTTTTACTCTATTTCACCCATCTTTATCATGTCTGCTCTGACCTCATCTGAGCGTACTGCTTTTCTTGAATTTATTTTTATTAGTACTGTTCTTATTGCTTCTATGGTGGGCTCCTCCTTTTTTTCTTTGTTTTCTGTCTGGAGCAGTACAGCTTCTGTGGAGTTTTATTCATTTAGAAGCTGATAGAAGTATTCCTTCCATCTGCCTTTGATGTCTTGCAGACTGGTGAGCAGGTTGTTGCTGGCATCCCTTGTGAAGGGTGCCTGACTGTCTTCTTTATCTTTCTCTTTTTCTTTCTCGTTGCTCTGCCTTTGGAGTTGCTTTCCAAAAGCTGGTAGAGTGCCTCTGATGCCTTGTTCTTTACTATTCCAACTTGTCTAATAGCCTCTTTGTCAGCCAACAAGTATTTCTTCCTAGCCTGGACCACCTTTTCTTTCTCCCACTTTTTCCCTGCACACCTCCTTTTTTTTGACGAGTTCCTGGACTTCTGCATTCCACCACTAGTTTTCTTTATGTACCCTATTTCCATACCTGGTTCAGCCACAAATCTGTTCTGTACTCCTCATTCATTCTGCTTTGAGTTGATGCCATTCTTCTTTAACTCCACTTATTTCCTCCTCTTCATGAGGTGCTAAGAGCCCTGAGTAGTTTCTTTTAAGTCGTGCTTTCTCTCCAATCATCTTCTAGGTCTTCAGCCTGGTCTCTGACTGTTAAATGAAAAAATACTGTAATAAAAAGATCAATACACAAGAGGTTCAGGTTCAGGTTTTTTACTAGTGTACACCAGGAGGCAAAAAACTACAAGTACAGAATTTTGTCTGAATGAAACAGGAAGAACACAACTTTTATAGTATTTCTTACTAGTATTAACCCACCAGGCTGACGTAGTCAGTCACAAGAGGTTTTACATCACTTTAGCTTACAATATTCTATTCATCTAAAATGCTGATACTACATTTTGCTTAAAAACTTTTCTAGTAAACAACGTGGCCTTGCTAGCCACCTGGTTAGTTACAATACCCTTTTACAAAAGTTTCCACTCAAGGTTCTAAATTAATTCGAACATAATAGTAGATACAGTTCTCAATACATTTTCCTTCTTACATGTTATCACTTCCTCCTTGCAACTGGTGTGTTATCTAGTAGCATATACAAGGTCGATTGCTCAGGTGGAAAAGAGCAGAAGATTCTCATTATTTCACACATTTAATTTCCTGACCCAGCAGATAATCACTTGTGAGAAGCATAAACATTAATTCTTGCTGAGCTAGCAGCTGCTGGGGTCAGAGGCCAACTTGCAAAAAGGCACACTGCAGTTTCCAAAAGCTTCTTGCAGTTTCATATGAATTCATTTTTCTTGTCATAACATTAATAGAATAAAATGCATTATATCTTTCTTATTTCTTAATAAGCACTAAACATATACATGAATACATATTTTTCTAACATTTTCCCCCTGTTAATACTTTTTATTCTATTCTCAAAAGTTTAAACGATTTTTATTTCTTCTCCTAACCTCTTCCACTTGGGACTTGCAGTTAAGAGAGTCATTCAGTTTAGACTTCAAGGAAAATTTAATTTGGAACCAATTCCTCAAGTTCAATGTCTTGATACAAGGTTTCAGAGACAGACATATCTATAAAATCTTATTATAAAATTAATCTTTTCATGCAGGGGATTCCACAACAAACACATGCTCCTAATAGGAGTAAACCCACACAAATGGCAATCAGAATATCCATTAGGATGGAACCCCACCCCCCAAACAGATTCTGGAAAAAATCCATCAGGGGGTTTGGGCCTGGTTTGGTCATGGCTGACACTTGCTGAATCACCTCCAGATGGTTATTAATTTCATGTCCATTATCTTGTATGTACGCACAGCATTCTTCTTTGATAAGCGCACACGTACCACCTCTCGCCGCTAGGGTGAAGTCAAGAGCCATCCGATTTTGCAACACAACAGTTCTCATGGCATTCAGTTCATCAGTCACTAATTCAAGAGCAGAAAAAGTTGCATTACTCATTACTTTGAGAAGTTTCAACAGTTTTCTCAGCTCCCAAATCAATTTGACTGCACCATACGCTGGGAGTATACCTGCCCAAGATATAACACTGTCACTCAAGTCCATATGAGTCAATTTGTCTTTGTCCTTCACGGGATTATGGTCTTTCCAACCTGCTTCAACTCACTCTACTGGATTCACAGGTTTCTCGATTGGATCTTTGGTTTTCTTAGAAACATCTCTCACGTTCCATATTTTACCCAGAGGTAATTCCGCAGTGTGTCGTATGGCCGGAACCAGGTAGCCCAAAAAACAACTGACACACCAATTCTCAGGTAGCCATTTGTATGCCTTTTTCCCACACACAAAATAACAGTTTTCAACTTTAGTGCTAATACGCACCAACCCTGCATGAAACATTTTCTTATCTATGATTGACAATTGTTTAATCAAAACAGGATTTCTTTGTACTTCATTCAATGTCATTTTCATTGAGTTCAAATATGAATCATAGTTAGTATTGCAAACAGTGCCCCCACTTTTAGTCTTAATATAACTTTTATAAGATATTGTTATGTTACAGTTACTCCAGCCCACCTGGAGAGTATCATTCTTGAAAAAACACACAATCTCTTTTTGTCAGGTAAATACAATGCTATTTTATCCTGTGATCTCACAGTTCATGTGTCAAAAAGCAAATTCTCCCAAGTCTCATTGATCTCTAAAGGAACAGCGGACATTAGTAGTCCTCCATATGCTGTTGGTATAGCTGTACAAACCCATCAGTTTGAAATGTTCATAGTCTCAGCATATACACGTTTAATTGCTAGGTATGTGTTAAAGTTTGGATGCCAGTCTATGGATGTCTCATCACGTTTATCCAGTTTTACTTGTGTGGTTGAGAAATGAAAAAAACACAACAAAAAGAAAATTGTCAAAAGTACAGTCAACAAGTGTACGCTCAATAATATGATTATGCAACATTTTTGAGGTTGGTCTGAATTCTTATCTTTGGCCATTTTGTTCTTGTTGCATAACGGTTACAATGTTTTTATCAAGTTGAAAGTTCTTTACCGGTTTACAGTGCGTCAAATGGATCCAAGATGACCTTTCGGCTATTTTGACTGCAGTAGGCGTGGCCAGCAGTACCTGGTACAGTCCTTCCCACTTCGGGCTTGCCCAATTCTTCCTCTTTGTTACCTTCACCCAGATCCAGGACCCCTGGGCTAGAATCGCTTCCAATGGTATGGTCTGTTCTTTATCTGAAAAAGAGTTAAACTGCAAGAGAGATTTATTTGTTAACAGTTTCCTCATATAACTAGCTAGTGAACTA
Source organism: Protopterus annectens (assembly GCF_019279795.1). NCBI lineage: Eukaryota > Metazoa > Chordata > Ceratodontiformes > Protopteridae > Protopterus > Protopterus annectens. The sequence goes on from NC_056749.1 coordinate 504,019,384, forward strand.
TCAGCCTCCTGGTCTGCAGGCATGAGAGCTTTCCACTGAGGTACATAATATGCTCTCCCAAACACCATTTCAAAAGGAGTTAAACCCTTTGCATTTGGAACTGTTCGCATACTCAGCAGCGCCAGAGGCAGACAGTGCACCCAGTTCTTCTGTGTTTTGCTGACTAACTTTCTAAGTTTGTTCTTAAGGACTCCATTGTGCCTCTCCACCAGTCCTGCAGACTGAGGATGATAAGCACAATGGTACTTAAGGGAAATCCTAAAGAATCGTCCCAATTGCTGTATGGTCTGATTCACAAAATGTGTACCATTGTCACTATAGATCCTTTCCGGTATGCCAAATCTAGGAATAATCTCCTTTATGAGAGCTTTTGCCACTGTTGTTGCATCTGGGTTTTTAGTCGGAAAGGCTTCCACCCATTTGGAAAACATATCTACAATGACAAGGCAATACCTTTTGTTATCACATTTGTTCAATTCTATAAAATCCATACAAATAGTATGGAACGGATATGGCGGCGTAGGAAAACTTCCTTGTTTAGGTTTAAATGCCCCTTGTGCATGATGTTTGTTACAAATATGACATGCCGCACAAAATTTTTTTATGTAATTTGTGAATCCATATGTTTGGAATATTTGGTTTACTAACTGTACCATCCCCCCTGTTGAGACATGTCACTGCCCATGGCTCAACAAAGCTGCATATCTAAACAAATTAGATGGCAAAATTGTTTTTTTCTCTTTGGAGATGTACAGCCCATTTTCAAGGATTGCTCCTCGTTTTTCCCATTTTTGTTTCTCTGCTTTTGTAGTAAGCGTCTGCATTGTTTTTAACATTTCTAGGTCTAAAATTTCAGAGGGTTGTAATTCCTCGTCTAAAAGTAAAGTTTCTGAGTCTGAAGCTGCTTGCTTCGCAGCTGCATCAGCTCTCGCATTACCTTTTGAAATTCTGTCCTGCTGTTTCATATGAGCTACGCATTTGCAAATAGCTACTTTAGTAGGTAACTGAATAGATACTAACAATTCTAAAATAAATTGCGCATGATTAATTGGTTTACCACTAGATGTTATCATCCCTCTATTTTTCCACTGCTGTGCAAAAACATGTACAGTAGAAAAAGCATTCTGACTGTCAGTATATATGTTTACACATTTGTCTTTTGCTAAGGTAGAAGCTCGTGTTAAGGCAATCAATTCTGCTGCTTGTGCAGGCAAGTTATGTGGTAAGGATTCGGCTTCTAAGGTTTCAGTGTCTGTAACTATTGCATACCCCACTAGATTTTTCCCTGTAGGACCCCTTCTGCATGAGACGTCCACGTAATATGTCACCTTGGCCTTATCCAAGGGAATATCTGTGAGATCTTGTCTGGGTAATGTTTTCTGCTCAATTTCCTGCAGGCAACTGTGTGGTGTGCCATCCGCAGGAGTTGGGAGCAAAGTTGATGGATTTAATGTCGTGCATCGTTCAATTGTCAAATGAGGTTGGCTCAACAGTATAGTCATACAGGAAAGGTGTCTAGCAGGAGAAAGATAAGCTACCTTTTCTTGCAGTAAAATTATCACGACTGCATGAGGCACTCTCAATGTGAGAGGGTGGAATCACACCACTGAGGCTGAAGCCTGTGCTGCCATTGCAGCTGCAACCATTGCTTGCACACAGTGAGGCAAGGATCGTGCCACTGGGTCTAACTGTGATGAATAGTAAGCTATGGGGCGTTGCCTATCCCCATGTTGTTGTGTCAACACTGATATCATATATCCTTGCTTACAGTCTACAGTTTGAAAGAAACGTTTATGATAGTTTGGTAATCCTAGAACTAATGAAGAAGCTATTAATTGCTTCAACCTGCAGAAAGCCATTCCTGCTTCAGGTGTCCATTGTAATAAATCCTGTGCTGCCATTGGCTTTTTGTATATGAGGTCGGTCAGTGGAGCAGATTCCAAAGCAAAGTTTCGTATCCAACTCCGGCAGAAGTTAGTTGTTCCCAGGAAGGACATCATTTCCTTCTTGGTTGCTGGTTTGGGTGCTTGTAAAATCGCTGTTTTTCTATCCTCATCTAGTATTCTGCCTTCTTTGGATATTACATATCCTAGGTATCTAACTTGTTTTCTCCAAAGCTGTAGTTTGCTTTTGTTTACTTTGTGTCCCTGTGTTGCTAAGAATTGTAACAGTGCTATGGTATCCTCCCTGCATTGCTGCTGGGTGGGGGCTGCCAGCAAGATGTCGTCTATATAAAGTAGAATTTGACTTCCCCTCCAGTGGGGTGAATTCCACCAAATTACTAGACATTTCCTGTGCGAATATTGTTGGACTCTCACAATATCCCTGTGGTAGTCGAGTATAGGTATACCTTTTCCCCTGAAATGTAAATGCAAACCAATATTGGCTATCAGGATGTATAGGTATTGAAAATAAAGCATTGCTGATATCTACCACAGAGAAATATTTCTGGTGAGGTTTCAAATCATTTAACAAAGTGTGTGGATCTGGCACCATAGGTGCTCTAGGTATTACTGCATTATTTACAGCTTGTAAGTCCTGAACCATACGCCATTCCCCATTTGCCTTTTTAACAGGAAATAGGGGTGTATTACATGGTGAATCAGGAGATTTCTACCAGTACTCCTCCTCTAAGTAATGCTGCTATTATAGGTTTGATTCCTATCTCTGCATCCTTTCTCAAAGGATATTGTCTCTTCAGTGGTCTGAATGCTGACTTTGGTGTAATAGTAACTGGTCCTGCTGTTCGAATAAGTCCTACATCTAACTTGCCTGTTGACCAAAGAATCTTTGGTATGTTACATAAGGCTTTCTCCTCTTCTTCTAATAAGAATGCTAATCAGCTGTCCTCGCTAGACTGCAAGTGTACAGTTGGGTGTGCCTGCGTTAGCCAATTCAGTTTTTGTTTCTGTATTCCCTGCTCTGATAATTCCAAATCAGTTTGTTTCTCCCATCTCATTACCTTTTCTCCTAGGTCTGCCCATTTTACATTTTTGTTCTTAGTTAAACTGACATGTGATAATCGATTAGATTTGTATAGTGCAAGGAATTCTTGAGGTAATGAACAGCTAACAACACTGTTTCCCGCAGTATCCCAGTACAGATTACGTAACACTAATCTGTTTGCACGATTTCTGAAGAATTCTTGCTCATATTCATTATCAGGTCCTGGTGTGCTACAGTAACACAGAGTGCAATGCAACAAATGCTGTCTGTCATTGTCAAGGGAGGGGGATTTACTGATGGCTACGTTCATCAGTTCCTCGGTCACTGCCCCTGGACCAGTCGTAACTAAGTCCTGGCTGTACCAGTAAAAAGTTTCACCCTCCGGTTGCACCACAAAAGTATCCATTTGTCGCTGTGCTTCCATACCCTGCATAGTCGGAACTACTGCTATGCCAAATATCTGCACAAGTTCCCTACCTAATAGGTTCACTGGACATTTTGCAGAAACAACAATTTTACTCCTTTGAGTCATCCCTGAAACAGGGTCAGTTATTGCTATATCATGGGAAAGTGGTTCCCGGTATAGCTGTCCATTTGCAGCTTTCACTAATATGTAATCAGGTGATTCTGAATGTTCCGGTAACTTGGAGGGGTGTATCAGAGTCCGTGACGCTCCTGAATCACACATGAATTTAACTTCCTTCCCCTCCACCAGAAGTGTAACTTTCGGTTTTGTGTCTGCTAGGTAGAGCTCTAGGCTCAATAATGCTAAATCTAAAACCTCATTTTCTTCATCCTCCATGTCTACTTGCACTTCCTCTACTCCTTTTATCACATTTACATTTGTTCTTTCTTTATTGTCTTTTCCCGATGATTTCTGACTCTCATGTGGTGTATCTTCACCATCATATAGTCAGTCCTCATCTCCCTTATCCTCTGTGGTTACCTTCTTATTTTGTTTGCAATCCCTAGCTAGATGTCCTTTCTTCCCGCACTTAAAGCATTCTCCTCTCTTTTTCCTTTCTTCAAAGTCCTCTGACCGCTTGTCAGACTGTTTATTTCCCTGTGCATTTTTCTTATCCTTTTTACCAGACTGTAATACATCTACTTCAGCTCCGTCTTCAGCAGTGAAGACTTGCGCTTTCTTTTTCTTTTTGCTATTAAAATGTCTTTCAGCATGTCTAGCATATGCAAGTAAGGCTTGTAACCTACTTGTTCGATGATCTATCATATGCTTCATAATGAAGCTACTAATAGGTGCAATGCAACCTTTTAAAAATGCATTTTTCAATTGTTGTTAATACGGGGAATCATTTGTTTGATTTTCAGGAACTGTCATGCCACTATGATTGTTAAAGCACTCTAATAATCTGGCATAGTACCCATCTACTGTTTCATTTTCTTGCTGTATGCATTGATTAATACAAGTCCAGTCTGCTCTAGGTTTCCATTTCTCAGAGATTCGGTCTGTAAGGCCTTTTACTCTATTGTCAAGTTCTGTGTCACTATGTGGGAGTGGCTTAAATTCTGCATTACGAGGATTCCAGGTGCCACAAATCATGTGCCAATCTGGACCTACAATTTGTCTAACTACTTTTTCTACTTCTTCCCCATTTAAGTGGTAACTTAATCTCATGCCTTGTAAATCTTCTAGGAATTTTGTAAAATTAACTTTTGGATGGGGAATTCCCTCAATAGCCTTCCGGATATCCTCCGGTGTCCACGGCCTATATACCAAGAGGGTTGGGTCCTGTCCAACCTGTCCTGCCTGAGAATTTGGTACCTCTATAAGTGGACATATTTCTTCCTCACTCTCAGCTTGTAAATTTTTTTCCATTTGATATGATTCTATGTCCCCCTGTGTTTTACGTGTTTGGGACTTAGTTTTAATGGGATCTCTAACAAACAATTTCGGTTTCACTGAGACATCAGGATACCACGGAGGTGGACCAGCTTGTCCACCCGCTTCATATCCTGAAAAAGGGAGTGGGGGGGAGGAGGAGGAGCTGTTGCTACTACTATATTATTATTTTTTTTGTCTAAAAACAATGCCTTTGAATTATTACTCTTTTGTTCCCTACGGTTTGCTTCCTCAATCCACCTGTGTGCCTGAGGAATGCCTAATTGCCGTTGTTTTTTTGCCTGACCTTTTGTATCACTTTTAAGCTGTTTAAGAAGTTTAACAAGCGAATATTTGTCTAATTTCCCATCAAATTCATATCTGTTAACCCATTTTGCATAATATTTAACATTATCTGCACATTGTAGTTGCATATATTTTGCGTCTTCGGTTAGGGGCGGGTCTCGCAATGTTTTAGTGCACTGATTTCCCATGTTAATAAATGTTACGTAACCCTTTTACCACGTGGTACCACAACTTCAGTTCCTTTCAAAGTTTATCTAGAATAAATGCCTACCTTATTCTGTTACCCTGATCTATGACCAAATAAACGATAATTTTTTTCTTGTCCCTGATATGTATGACAAATCTGACAAAAAAAAACAATATTTACTGTAACCTAGTCCCTGATCTAAAACAGAAAAAAGGCAAAAAGTCTCCCTACCTGAGCCTCCGGTATTGAGCAGTCACGGTTCGCAGTGGAGATCCGCTCTTCAGCCACAGATCAGAAAGTGGCCATCCTCTTTAAACGACAATTCAGTCGGAGGTCTTTTCACTCAAGAAGAACCATTTTGGTATCTTCTCCTGCATGCAGACTTCGACCACCACTACGCTCTGATCCGCACCTTTTGAGGGATTCCGGTCCGAAGGACCAATCTGTTAAATGAAAAAATACTGTAATAAAAAGATCAATACACAGGAGGTTCAGGTTCAGGTTTTTTACTAGTGTACACCAGGAGGCAAAAAACGTACAAGTACAGAATTTTGTCTGAATAAAACAGGAAGAACACAACTTTTATAGTATTTCTTACTAGTATTAGTCTACCAGGCTGATGTAGTCAGTCACAAGGGGTTTTACATCACTTTAGCTTACAATATTCTATTCATCTAAAATGCTGATACTACATTTTGCTTAAAAACTTTTCTAGTAAACAACGTGGCCTTGCTAGCCACCTGGTTAGTTACAATACCCTTTTACAAAAGTTTCCACTCAAGGTTCTAAATTAATTCGAACATAATAGTAGATACAGTTCTCAATACATTTTCCTTGTTACATGTTATCACTTCCTCCTTGCAACCGGTGCATTATCTAGTAACATATACAAGGTTGATTGCTCAGGTGGAAAAGAGCAGAAGATTCTCATTATTTCACACATTTAATTTCCTGACCCAGCAGATAATCACTTGTGAGAAGCATAAACATTAATTCTTGCTGAGCTAGCAGCTGCTGGGGTCAGAGGCCAACTTGCAAAAAGGCACACTGCAGTTTCCAAAAGCTTCTTGCAGTTTCATATGAATTCATTTTTCTTGTCATAACATTAATAGAATAAAATGCATTATATCTTTCTTATTTCTTAATAAGCACTAAACATATACATTAATACATATTTTTCTAACACTGACCTTAGACCTTTCTTTGGCCACTGGCTGCAACTGATTGTGGTTTATGCTGTGGGTTGATTGTTTCATTGAGGTTGACTTTACAATCAGAGTCTGCCCCACTGCCATTTCTTTACTAAGAGGAAGTCTAAGGGAGTTGTAGGTTGACCACTCTTGCATGTGATCTTTTACAGCCTTTCTTGCTAATCCATGTGTTGGTCACCATCAAGCCATTTGCTATACAGAAGCGGACAACACATGAAGCCCTCCACCCTGAGTAGAATAGTAGGGCTGCACAATCATTGCAGATAGGCTACAAATGCAAGATACTGAATAATTACTGCAAATGTATCTCGGGAGATGCAGGCATTTAAATTTAGAAAGGAATAAACTGTATTTTCTCTATGTCATAGCAATGGCAGGAAAACAGAATGACATCAACAAGTTATTGAAATGGGTGGTAATGTTCATTGCAAAGTAAATGTAAATAATATCTGGTCTAGACCGGAATTGCTATTGCCTTTGTGTAAAAGATTTTTCTGAAATGTGATGGCTGAGGAGACCGGAAGTTGGATTGATATATAACTTTCATATGAATCTGTCAATCTGTAATAAGTTTTAGAATTTGTTTTAATAAAACCCTTTACTTATTTCTGGTCTATTAAAGGCAGTTTACAGTGTAATTTAAAAAAGGTAAATTTAATAAAATTAGTGTTAGTAGTTGCATATTGTTTTGTAAGATTCAGTAAAGGGATAGTGAGGTTTAATTCAATGTAAGGGGAGAAGTTGAAGATGAAAGAATTGTATTCATCCTTAAATTTATTTTCACCATGATATATAGCCATTAGTCTTTTAAATGGTATAATATTGTAAAGCACAGGCAATATGGATAGGAATTAAAGAAGGAAAGCTGGAAAAACTGCCATGGATGAATGTATGACAAAGTTAAATACCTGGAAAATATTAACAGAGTGGGGAAAAGAGAAAGGTTTGACATGACATATTGGTTATAAAATATTTTGCTGTTGAGAAATGAGAATGATAATTGATAGTCTACTGGCTTAATGTGGAAATAGCATTCTAAAGAGATTGCAACTGAAGTTGATAATAAGGTATATGAAATATAAATCCATGCAAATGGATTAATGCATGGTAGTGAAATATAACACTGAAGAAAGTTTGGAACATGTTTTGACAGAGCATAATGATGAGTGAAAAGGGTTTATGAAAAAGTAGCAGATGAAATTAGGCACAGAACAACAAAGGTAGGAGGATTTCTGATATGATCTGATATAGGTATTTTTCTGAAAAAGATGTACATAGAGAAGATATATGTGGGCTGTTAGTGAGTTAAATAATGACAAGGAAAGTGTTGACATGTTTACATAAAAATGGCAGTTGTGGATACTATTAGGTAAAAAAAAAATCAGGTATCAGAAAAAGAGGTTAAAGTGAAGAAATATAAAATGTATTTTTTATTTTTAATATATAGTTTCATTGCTTTTTAAACTAAAGAACATATTTGTTAAGCAATACATTTATGACTACATCAGCCTGTGCCAAAATGACGATTAGATTTAATCATTAGGTTAACAATGATTAAAAGCACAGAAACATTGTATTGCTGATTATGTGCCAGTTGTAGTAAGGTAGTGAAACAATTCATTAATATAACAACACTCCCAGGATAGGCTTATAATGTTAGTGATTTTTTAAGTAAAAGTTAAGTTATTTTAATTTTATTTGATATTTTATACAAAATCACCCCTACTCTTTGTATCATAAACAATTAATTCCTTTACTTCCTCATAAGTTGCCAACAATTAAGTAGGTAGGATCTGCTTTCTCATTTTAACATCTCATAAAAAGGATTGCACATCAGTAATGTGGCACCTTTTATCTGCAAGTGTGCCACTTTTGGAACATTAATCCAAGCATTTTTCATGAGGATAGAACCCACAGACTTCCTATCATTATTATGTTACCATTTGATATACACTGCTTTATAGTTTTATATTTAGGAACACAAATGTACATCGTAGAGAAACTTTTTACAAATGTTTATAACTTAGAGAAATACAAATATCAATCTAACAAGACATACAAATGGTGGATCATGCCAAAGTTTCCCTTTTAACGTTAAGTTATTAGAAATTATATAATAATAAACAACTGAGAAACAGCATGTCTGTTTAGTATACACAAGAGTTATTTAAATTTTAAATGCAGATGCAAGTGATAGGATAAATTGGTAGTTAAAGCAGTTAAAGGGAAGTAAGCATACATCTCTTTTAGGATGGAGTGGTTAGATTTTACCTTAGAGTCCAACTTAGGGTGTCAGAAACAAAATGGAAGTGGAGAATGTAACTTCAACTAATATTAGTCTAAACAAAAAGAAAAATTGTAATCATAGAAGTATAGTAGTTTGGAAGACACAGTAAATGCTAATACATTCTAATTTCATGGAAACCAAGAAAGAAGCAGTTTACCTGTAGAGGATATGTTTGCATAATTGTAAATCTTTTTGTTTTCATTTGATGCAAGAGGTAATTTTCAGTAAACAAGTATGATGCACATCAATCATCTTTTTTGCACACAGTAATTGAAGGGTGAACATCACAGAATGTCCTCTCTGTTTATATCTGTATATATTATGTAGCAGTATAGATATTTGAGTTTATGTTATATAATTAACAAACGACTGTGCATCACTCAAATGAAAAAATACTAATTACACATTAAAGCTGTCCTACACTGCAGCACGTGATCAACACACAGCGAATTCAATTGAAACACAATCATACACAAATATGCCATACTATTACTACACAAAAACACAGCTACCAATATTTTTCAGGGGAAGACCACTCTGTACAGACCCATGTTGGAATGCAAGCCACACACATTATTACTTTATACGTATCAATTCTGAGATTGCACAACAAGGAAATAGTATATTCCCTAGGGTGTATATCAGAACAATGAAAAATCAAAAAATCAAACGTTCACATGAGCGAATAATCAGGAACTCAGAAATCGCTATTGTGGAGGGCTGTGCCCCCCACACCCCCCGCTAAATATATATTCCTACTCCGAGATCGCACTACAGTGAGAAAGGGGCAAATATTCTGATCTTCACTGTACTGCGATCCAAAAAATGAAAAATATCGAATTCCTGATTTTTCGCTCATGTGAATGCTCAATATTTTAATTTCTCATCATTCTAAAGTAGGCCCTATTCCCTATCCCTCAGAGTGTACACATATACACACATGCTGGCAATTTAATCCTTAGCTTCTTACCAAGGAATACAGGACAAAGCCAATAAATAATAGTGTACAAAGAGCCAAAAATCAGGAAATTGACACATCAAAGAAAATTAACAGGTATTTCTGGTATCTTTTCACGGAATAACCATTCTTATTGAATATATCACATTCTCTGGATAAGGATACATCTGGCAATGTTCAACCTGGGTATATCTTTGAGCAAGTAAATATTTCAAATAAAGTTTATACCCAGTTAATATAACAGAGAATAGTCCCGAGACAAAATGTACCTTTGTCAAGCATCTTTACTGAAATACCAAGACACTTTGTGTCCACAAGATACCATTTGCTTATTGACTGTAACACCAGTTTTAAAGATGATATAGCTAAATAACTTCACATATACTTATGTATTGGAAAACCCTTACTTTGAAGATGTAGAGGTTTATCTACAAAATATTTTAATCTACAGTATTCTATTTCCAGAGGATACACTAAGGTATATATTCTGGGCAAATAACACTGACATTTTTAACCTGATTGGTCAATGCATTATAGATTACTTATAGTCAATGTAAGTATTTTCAACTAAATGCGCATATGTAGAATGTTTCCAGTAAAATCACATATAATTTAGGATACTCTTTCTCGCTCTTGCATCTACTTATCTGCATTATTTACATCAACATCTAAGTTAAGCATCACTTGCAACGAGAACGTTTTCAAATTTCTATTCTGAGAATGCAGTAGTGAATCTTGCTTGTAACTGTAAATGAGACACATCAACTAATATACCTAAGCTCTTAGACATTTGATTAGCATTGCAACTGATTGAATAAACTGTTTCCTAATTATTTCTGTAAAGTTGTCATTTGTGTCCTTGTGTTGGATATTGTCTGTTGTGCCTGGCTATAATACTTCTAAGAATAATCAAATTGTACAAATCATTTCTCATCATTCACTGCTATTCTTTCCTGTTTTGCAAGATAGGAATATTTTAGGTTGGGCTGTCACTGACATTCTTGCAAAAACAATACTGCATTGCCTTTACTTTAAGATACTATTAAATGATAACACATGTAGTTTAGAATTTAGACATTTATTAATATGCGAAGCCATTATAATTTGGGGGCTTTTTTATCTAGTTTAAAACTGTTAATTACCAGCTCTGAATATCTGTAGTGCTGCACCTTATAAGATTCTTCACTGTGATAACCAGAACACAAAGTAGCATGTCTGATTTCATATTGTATCCTAGAATTATAGAACTTCTGTTTATAAAAGGTGGACCACTGTCTGATATCACTTTTTTTAGGAAAAATATGCCTCATGAAACCAGACTTCAATACAATATAAAAGTTATGGCTTGTGGTTTCATGTAGCTGCACAATTTCTATAAATTCATAATCGCAACATGCACATGTAAGATAATCTGCACCAATGTGCTGAGGTAGATCATTTTCTACTTTCATCCAAAGAGGGTTAGGACTGTGATTAGGCATAATTTTCTCTTTTTTTATTTCTAAATGTATTAGACATTAAAACTTTTATTACCATTTATTCTTAAATATTAGACCAATAAAGAATATCAGAAGTCTTTTCTTTACACTTAAAAATTTTCATATTTGACTCAAGTTTTACTTCAGAACAGTTTAACATAGTTGGAATAATAATCTTGTCACATTTGAATAATAAGCCTTGTAAACAGGAAAGTTGATACTTGTGTGTAAAGAAGACTTGGATATATGAAAGTAATGTTTAGTAGCATCTTACCAACTATTCATTATGTCATTCAAAGCTTCATGTGTATTCTATTAAGATCTTAGTTTTATAGAATATAAATGTAGGAGAGAGACCATCCAAAGAGCCTGTTGATCCTTCTACATGTATTTTTCTTTGGATTATTGTGGGCATGCTGTGGCTTAAGATTCTGCCATTTGCAATAATTTATCTAGTTTATACTCAATATGCATATCCTATTTTTGCAAAGCCAGTTAAAATGTTGTAGGGTTATTGGACTTTAAGAAGAGATTTCTTACATCTGCTTTCAAGTGGTTGGTGATCCATTTCCACAGTTACTCTTTTATAATAGATACATTTGTGGAATTTCTGTCTACCAAAAAAATGCTCTGTAACATTTTATTCTAAGCTTACAAATTATGTCTTTAAGAATCAAGTCAAATGTCTTGAGCAACAATGCATCAGGTCACCTACTTGAAAAGAACTGCATTGATCTCTTATTGACTAATCCTATACTTGCAGAGTAACATGCTATGGCTCATCATACCATTTAAGTTTATAATCCTCTATAGCTATTTTTATTCTTTAACTATTTTTAAACACCTTTATTAAATTATAACTAAAGACATAGGCACACACATTAACAAAAGACAAACCGCATTACCATTGTGTTATTTGCCGACAGTATGCGTTACATATATGTTTTCTTACTTTGTAACAATTTTCGTGTATTTTACATTTGTTGACTGGGAAAGTCTGACAATGACAGAGCCTTTTTTCAGTGGAGCCCCGGGGAGAAATGCTTTAGTCCAACACTGCATACATTGCTAAATTCCTGCCTTCCTTTAAACCTCTCTCCTCCTCCTGAATATTATTTTGCATGTAGTGTTCCCACAAATTGAATTTATTTCAAAGTAATCTGCTCTTTCTATTTTCAAAAAATCCCATTTCTAGTTATTTTATTTCTTTTACAATATTCAGCATGTCAAATATAATTTGTTTAGATGTTGATTTCCATTTTCTAGTATTTGTTTTTTCAGCAGTCAATAGAATTAAACTTAATAAGGCTTTATGGTGTCAAATCCAGATCCTGTGTGCCAGTGTCCCAGCTCAACAGAATTATTTCCTTAGTTACAGATATTTGCTCCCCCAATATTTCAGAGTATTCTATAAATAATTTTTACACTCTATGTCCAAAACAACAAGGTGAGTTGGCTAGTGAAGTGCACTGAAAATGCAAACTGGAGAGAGCTATCCAGAATTTGCCAGAAAATGATAAAGCACTTTTGCCATTGTAACTTTTAAGACTTCTTCAGTGCCATCATGTAAATTTAATATACACGATATTTTGGTGGAGCCCAAATTATTCATTAGAGAATTAAATATGTCTCTTTTTATGATGGCACAGAAAGGTTTGGCAGAAAGGAGAAAGAAAATATACAGAAAAAAAGTATTTTTAATCTTATTTTGCATTCTACTTCACATGTGTTTGAGACCGCATGTATGGCAGACTTATACAATATGACTGTAGACAAATTGTATTAGGATTGCACATTTTTAACACTGAGAAGGAGACCTTGAATGGCTTAACCCAGAATTCTCATGTTAGAATTACAAAGCCAGATAAGGGTGGGGGTACAGTGCTGTATGACGCTATAGATTATTCCAGTGTTATGTTTCACATCCTTCATGATAGCTCTACATATTCTTCAATTTCTAAAAAAGAAATACGTATTATACATCATGGAATATATTTGCTTCTGAAGACTTGAAGATAGTTGAAAGGATTTCACTTAAAACTTATACATTTTTTGAGTGTTAAGAAACCAAAGGTCCCCTCAATTTTTGGAATTCCAAAAATTCACAAGCATATCAGGAATCCACCATTTAGACCAACTGTAGCTGCAAGGTGATCAAAAATCCATTCCATAGCTGTGTATATTGACAAGTCCCTGAAATTTGTAATGCTGAAGTAAATCCATATGTTAGGGACTCTTGAGACTTTCTGAGGAGGCTTACCTCAGAACTAATAACAGTGTGTTTTTTTTTTAACCATTGATATTGCTGATTTGCTGTCCACCACTCCTTTAGAGGAAGGGTAGGATTTATTTCAAGAAAGCCTTTTTTTTATTTTAATGTATTGAAGAATGCAGAAGTAAAGTTGTTTGAATTAGTTAGGGTAGTCTTGGAAAACAGATCTTTTTATTTATTTATTTATTTTTTTAGGGGAAACATTTTGACAAACAAAAGGTGTTGCAATGGGTGGAGCTTGCTCCCTGATTTATGCAAACTTGGTTCAATATTTCTATTCAGATGGGGCAATTTATTTATGTTTCTTTCAAAGTTTTAAGCATCCATTAGGCTATATCTAAAATTCTTGGATGACATTTTTATTTTATGGAATGGGCTTGAGAGAGAAATAAATAACTATGTCAAATATTTAAATAAAGTTACTTTGTTTTGCAATTTATGCACTGTTATCATATAAAAATGATGTCAATTATTTTGATACCAGGATTGAAATTGTTGAAGGTAGTTTCAGGTCTAAAGTTTATAGGAAACCCACCATTGGCATCTTGTACTTACCCTTCACCAGTGCTCACCCTTTTTCACAGAAAATAATTTTGGTGAAGGGACAATGTATTTAAGCTGCTAGGATGGCATCTCGGCATAAGGATTTAGCTAAGGAAATTAAATTTGTTTCAAGGCTATTTGTGGACAGAGATTATTCTAGGGATTTAGTATCAAACATAGCAAAATAAACACAGAATGGTATAAAAAATACAAGCCACTTTAGCCACAGTATTTATTGACCTTAAGTTTGAATACTGATAAGTGTGATAGACAAAGGTGGTACCACATTTAATAGGACAATGGTGGTGGAATTTAATCACACTGCACCTGGAATATACTAAGGCACAATCCTGATGTGGTTGGTATTTTAGGTAGAGACCCTAGATTCACATCAAAAATTAGTAAGAACATAGAGGTTATATGACAGGAAAACACTTTATTCTGGGAACGAAAGGTTAGGCAGTAAGAAATGTGGGTGTTGCAAACAATGTCAATACATATTGGAAAAGGATAGCATTACTTTCGGAAATACAGCTAAAATTAAAGTATTTTTAAGGAGAGGAAATTATGATAGTAAAGGATTAATTTATTTTGCAGTTTGTACAAAAATGTGCATTCTTCTATGTTAGAAAGACAGAAAAAACATTAAAGAAGTGGGTATATGAACACCTTTACAGCATTAAGATGTAAAACATTAACAGTGCTCTGTACAAGCATTCCCTACTTAGATCCTTTCATGATGAATTTTTATTTGGCTTTTTAGGATGAGCTGAATTGGATCCAAGAGGGAGAGGTGATTGAAAGTGTGTATGGGAATATAAACTTGAGTTGTGGCAATTCAGGATAAGCACTCTTTCAAATACTGATATAAATTAGTATATGTCTGTATATTCAGATTTGAAACATAGAGCAGTTAAACTATAAAGCCTTTTCACTTTATTTCCTAGTTTATTGTTTAACTTTTTCTGATTTTTTTCATGAATTAATTTTTTATAAATATTTGATTTAACATCTATTTGTAGCCTTACTATTAGCATGAGTTGTATGAAAAAGATGTCCCTGGGTATTTTATTTTAGTTTATAGCATATGTTGTTACTTTAAGAAATTAACTATGATTGAGTTCATTCTTTTAATATAAAATGATATGCTGTTACTTTAAGAAATAATTAACTACAATAACTGAGTTAATTCTTTTAATATAAAAGGTAAGAGTTTGTATGGTTGTTCTATTCTGAATAAGTCCTAAAAGTAGCAAGGACAAAAGTGTTTAATCATTTTCTAATACATTCTGGTATTATTTCTACTTGGATCTCTTCAGTTTGTTGGTTCCATGCCCTTTACTAGCCAAGTCACCTTGTTCTTTTGGATTGGGTGTGTGTTTGTTGGCTTTGTCCTGTTTTGTGGAATTTTTAAATTCTGCCAATTTATTACACTCCCAAAACATATTCTCAGTTATCTTTTTTTTCCCCATTACACCTCCAATATTTGCTATCTACTTGTGGAAGAATTCTCTGAAATCTGCTTGGAGTATAAAATCTCCATAAAGCACTTGCTAACACAAATCCTCGACCTTCTAATCCAACTATTTTAAATAATTTCATAGATTTTCTTCTGTTCATTTGAAGAAAACCAAACAATATTGTACTGTAATATCTTCCTGAAAAATTGTGTTATACTTGAGAAAACATTTGGTAAAACTGGGAAATATATTAGACTATGCTGAGGGAACACATTTCATGCTTATCCTGAGGTTTGGTACATCTTCAATTACTCTGACTTTTTCAGTCAACAGAGTTACTATACTGAGCATTTGCAGATCAATCAGAAGTCAACACATGACTGGAGTTTTTTTTACTAGTGGTGGTGTTGGTCATATTATGTAATGATCAAAGTTCATTATATTGATCATTATATAATTCCTGGGCTTCTCACTTTTATTTGTGTTAGTGCAACCCTGGAGTTAGTGAACCCCTACATTTATTTATTTTATTTTAAATTTATTTAACGGGAATTTCCGACTGGGTCATTGGCCCATTTAAAACTTTTTTTTTGTTCGACTTTTTTTAATCACAAATTTAACCTTTTGGTTTTGTCATTGATTTTTAGTTGCAAATAATGGTAATCACTGCAAAACAGTATCAGTGAAATGTTTGAACACAACTACCAGCTACAATAATTTGAGCTTTTGTCCCTTCTTTATTAAGAACTTCCTCAGAAAAGAAAATGCATAAAAAGTTCCAAGTTTAAATAGAAATGACAAACCACTCAAGACTGAACTTGACAGATGACATCACTTCCTTACTGGCTCCATTTTAACACACATTTAATGTTAAAATAATCATTCAAGCTGGGTAATACATCTGCATTTAAAAGTAGCTGCCATCTCAACTTTTTATATTCTAAACAAGAGTTTACGTCTCCAATAAAATTAGAGACCTGCTCTAAAAAAAGAAATCTGAACCCTAAAAAATTGTTACAAATTGTAATATGTTTTAGCTAATGCATTAACATCACAGTTTTTAATAGTCCCTTTGTGTTCTCTAATACAATGGACTAGTCTTCTTATGGTCTTGCCAATGTAAAAACTATTACAGGAAATGCAAACACTTAAATATATAGCACATCTAGATTGGCAGTCAAAATACTTGGAAATCTTAATACCCAACAACCAAAGCCATAACTTTAACATCAGTGCTAACACCAGCTTTTCGATAGATGTTAATTTTGCTACAACATTCACACCAAAAGTACATTTAGGTTCTAGTCATCAAGAGCACAGATTTCCCTTGCCATGTAGTTTGGATGTCACTGTGATCTGCAGCATTTTGAACAGTAATTGACATATTATACAAGGCAGCACTGATTTACCAGACATACTGGGAGACAACCTACTTTTTTGTTATAAAAAACAAAAACATTGTAACAGTAGTTTGAAGTAGGAGATAAAGTATCTATCTTTAGAATATCAAAGTACAGGGACATATATAAATGTTTTGTACCAATATTCTGTGCTGTAAAGATTTTTTCTCCCGGCCATCACACTTTTAATAAGATTGTAATCTAGATATGTTGGGTAAGGCTTCTAGTACTTGAGAGAGCAAGTGTGTAGTCTGTTTGGCATACATGTTTTGTGACCCCCCCCCACCCTAAGTTAGTAAATGTACTACAGTTGGTTTGGGAAATTTATGGCCATGAATTTTGTCCCCTCTTTTCATGAGGTTTATCTTAATTTAGTCTGAAGTGGGCAGTGCTGGACATACTCTTGGACATTTAAGCTATGTTTTAGCATGACAGAGAGTGGTATGGATGTGACTATCCTGGCTGAGCATCTGTGAACACTGCCAGTTTTTCCCACCAGATGAATGCTATGGACTTTGTCTAGTAATATCTTTCCAATTGCTTGAGTGATGGTATTATTTCAATTTATGTTTATGGTGAGGTAATAAAATTGTTTTTTACAAGTAAAATGAAATCTGATTTATTTTGTTGGGGGAAAATAAATGAGTTCATTAACAATTCCTAATTAATACTTTTAAGTTGTTTCCTTGAAGGTTTGTGTGTTTTACGCACATCAACTACTTTATCAAGTGGGAAGTCAGCTTTGCTTAACCTGGTTGTTTTTTTTTTTTTTTCTAATTTTACAGGCAATTGTGTTTAGTGTTACTGTAAGTTTAAAATGTATTTTAGGATAAAGATGTGGTCGCTTCTCCCTATTCTCTATGAGTGATAATATTACATTTCTTAATTGCTTATCCTGCAAAATGAAGGCATGATGTTTTTGTGTTTTTCTGCTGTTTCAGCATCATTCACAGTAAAATGTACATGAAATGTTAACTCCAGAGGTCTCATTTTCAGTTTTTATGATGTTTCACTTCTGATGGTTGTGGTAGTGTAGCCATTTAAATTCAAATATCAAGGAAATTAATGAGAAGGATTTAGGTTTAGTGTCAGAGATGTTATTTTGCCGTTGATATCCATGATTAATTTTTAGTAATTTAAAAAGAAAAATGTTGCATTCAGAAATGAAAGTGAAATAAAGAATTCTACAAAAGAAAAAGAAAACAAAAATGAATTTCTGCTTTACTTCCATTAATAGGGAATAAGCAAGACTGTCTGTCTTTCTTTACTTTACTATAAAACATGATTGCTGGTGTGCAACTTCACATGCTTGCAATATTCTAACAGCAGCAGCTGTAGTAGGAAAAGGACTACATGAGAAAACAGCTTTATTCAACCAGACATTGGAGATGCATGAAAATATTGCAGTGGGCATTAACAATTAAACAATACTCCAAAATTGTATGCTGTGGGTATATCAGGATATCAGTTGGTGTGGTGTGATGACAAGCGAGAAGTCTGATTAAGCAAAGCCAACTGTCGGTAAATCCTGATATACCCATACGCAGGAGTGGATTATTGTTATTATATAGTAACATTATTTGAGAAAGAAATCAATTACTTAAACAATGCGTTTGCATAATGGTGCTTTAGTCTTCTCCTGCATTGTCTTCTCTTTGCTAACCTACTGGACATATATATGGGACATATGTTCCCACTTTTGCATAGTACATCAGTACAAGAGAATGATGTAGAAAGGAGCATCTCTTCTTTACCTTTTTTTTTTTGTTTGTTCACTATTTAAAAAAAATAGGAACTTTCACAAGGGGCATTGAAAAAAATTAGGTGTTTCTCTTCCTTTAGTTTTATAGAACGCACTTGATTTTTCACATATTTTGGTGTGTCCTTAGTTTAGAATGCTGTTATCTAGTATATACCAATAGAAGGTCTAGCCGCTCAATATTACTTTAGTGGATCGATTTTTTTTTTTCTACTGGTATATGCCTGATTTTACAATGGTCATACTGATCAGGCTGCCCAATTAGTGTGCAGGTTTTTGAATACTAATAATCTTTTATTGTATAAAACCACTGCTGCCTTAGCTTATATGGGTTATATCCTGTCAAGGATATTGCATCCAACCAACTTCCAAAGTTTCAAGAGACCTTCCCCATATTCAAACCATCAGGCAGCTTGAGCTGAGCTGCCTAAAAAGACAGGTTTGAACACCAATCCCTTCAGAACTTTCCTGCTTTTAAAACGAGTGCTCCTCTGCAGGCTTTAGGGGATGGGGTTGGCACCTTTTGTTGTTGCTAAAACTGGAATAAGGCCACAGCCATCATATCACCCATAACCTCACCCATTTCCATTTTCCTCCTGTCCATGTTAAGGCCATTTTATGACATTATCATGACATCAGAATAAAAAAAAAAATAGGCCGGCACTGAATTCCACCAAAATAACTTTTAATAAAAAGTTAAATGGGCAGGAATACCCATAAATGAATATGCAAAAAAACTGACACCCAAAGGATGATAAAGCATACCAGTATCAGCTTAAAGCCTTCATCATTGCTGTATAGCAATTAATATTACAATCAGTATACATACACATCACAGCCCAATAGTGCACCACACAATTATCCAATCACAATTGTTCACTGAGTCCTGGAGAAAACAAGCCACCTAATGTAATTATCCACATTCTTTCCTTATAATCCAAAACAGAATGCAAGTCTTCTGAAGAAATGTTTGGTTTATATATTCTGTGTATAAATGTGAATCTAAACCTAGCAGAAGGATGTAACACCTGATGTTTATATAGAGCATTTGTGTTTCTATGACATTTAATGTCACTCATATGTTCTGATATTCTAAGTTTAAATGGGCGAGAAGTCTGTCTGACATAAAAGGCAGGGCAGGTACAATTTACCAAATCACCCAATCACTACTACAGTTTCCAAAAACTCGTATAATTAAATTAAATATAATATATATAATATATAATATAATATAATAAAATAAAATATAATTAAAATTATAATTAAAGGATGTGAATGAGATTTGTTTAGGGATCATACTGCAAAACCTCTATTGTCCACATGGAAAACTGCCCATTACTGGGCTTCCTAATGTAATTTGCAAACTGTTATGTGCAATCTTACCTTTTTTATAATGGTTAAACCAGCCCCCCAAGTTTTTTCCCTTTCTATATCCAAACCTGTATCTAGAAGGCAAAAACTGAGATAATCTCTCCTCCATATATAGAATATCCTAATGTTTATGTATAATCTCTTGTAGGTGTCTGGTATTGCCCCCAAATTCCATAATAAATCTAAGATAAGAGTCAGATCTAGAACTTTTGTCTTTATATAAAAGTCTGTTGTCTATTAATTTCATGGACCATCTTACTGGCTATATCAACATCATATTTCTGATAGCCTCGATCATAGTATCTACAGGCCATATCACATGTCTGAATATTATAACTATCCGCAGTAGAACAGATTCTTTTTAGTTTTAAGAATTGAAACTTAGGAATATTCTTAACATGGGGAGGGTGACCACTGGAGGCATATAACAAATTGTTAAACTAAGGATATTGCCTATAAACATTACTACTTAATGTACCATCTTCTAATACTTTAACTTCTACATCAAAGAAAGTCACACTCTCCCAATGGTAATTTAATGTAAATTGAATTCCCCATTTCTTTTCATTGAGATACTCAATGAACTGAAATAAATAATGCTTATCTGACCTCCATATTAGCCAACACTCATCTAAATAGTGACACCAAATATCTCCTTCCCCTAAAAATAAATAATGGCTGACATCATAGATTAAAAACTAAGGGTAATGCTGCTCAATGCCAGAAGTCTAAATCTCAAGATGCAGGCACTTGATGCACTCCTCAGTATGGAGAACATCGACGTCTGTGCAGTAACCTGGTTCAAGGCTCCTGAGAGCACCCCAGTGCTACCAGGCTATTCCTTGTATCATGCTTTTCGGCCCCAAAACCCGGGCCGAACCACAAATGGAGGGGGAGTGTCCATATTCATCAAGGACACCCACACCTCCAGGTTAGTAGCAACACATGAAGCATCGGAGACCATACAGGTGCAACTAACCATAGGCAAAACTGCTATACAACTGGTAGCATGTTACTGACCACCCTCCCAATCTCAGGAACCCCACTCAGCCTTCCTGAAGACACTGGAGGATATGAATGTATCACAAAATACCATCATACTGGGAGACTTCAACTACCCTAACATAGATTGGGTACATTATTCTAGCCCTAACACCCTAGCCCAAAGGTTCCTGGAACTCATAGATTCAAATGCACTGGAACAACTAGTCACCTCTCCCACTAGGGGAGATAATATACTAGACCTGATCATCACAAACATGGGGACAAAATGCTCCACACCGGAGGTATACCCCTCACTAGTGAGATCTGACCACAAACTAATCACCCTGGATATACATATCCTACCTCCACCCCCAGCACAAAAGACCACAGTGAAAAACTTCTCAAAAGCAGATTTCACTCTTCTTAAGACTGAGATGGTATCCTTTAAGCCCACTGGTCCAGTGGATACCACATCTCACAATGCTGAATCCTTCACAAATGCTTTCTATGGAAATCTCCAAGAATGCATGGATCATGCAATCCCAAATAAATCCAAGTCCCTCTCCACCAAAGGCAAGCATCCTGTCTGGTGGACCTCAGCCATTAACAAATTGTATAACAAAAGAAGGAAGCTACTGCACGACAGAACAAAATCCCATAAAGGGAGGACATCTCTGATCAACACTAGCAGAAAACTACGTTCTCTCATAAAAACATCCAAGGCCAACTTTGAGAGAAAAATCGCTAAGGACACTAAAGATAACCACAAAGCCTTCTTCAGCTATGTTAGAAACCTGGGCAGAAACCCTCAGATATGCTCAGAGTTAGTTCACAACAGCAAAAAATACACTGAACCCACAGATATTGCCAACATTCTGGCTGACAGGTTCAGTGCAAATTTTTCCCCTCCCTCACCCCCAAAAGAAGAAATACTTATTCCAGCTGAATGTAATCTCCCTGTCATCTCAGATGTCCAGGTGAGAGCCACCCTCAGCAAAGCTAAAAACACAGCATCAATGGGACCTGACGATATCCCAGGTTGCGTGTTACATGAACTCCAAGAGGAGCTAAACCCGCACATAAAAATGCTATTTAACCTTAGCCTTACTACAGGATATGTACCTGAACACTGGCGTACAGCAACAGTGGTCCCACTCCACAAAGGGGGTACCTCTGCAGACCCTGGGAACTACCGCCCCATAAGCTTAACCAGCCTGGTCTGCAAAGCTATGGAAAGAATCATTATGGAACTCATAAACAGAGACATTGGGGACCTACAGACACTTGACCCCACCCAGTTCGGCTTTGTAAAGGGCAGATCCTGCCTTTTGAACCTGGTTGACTTTTTTGAAACAGTCACTAGAGCCATTGAAGAGGGCAAAGCAGTCCATACAGCCTACCTGGACTTGGCTAAGGCCTTTGACACAATACCCCACTCAGGCATCATAGCTAAGCTCAACAGCTTAAATGTAAACCCTTATGTCACCAGATGGGTTGCAAACTAGCTAAAGGACAGAACCCATAAAGTTAAAATCACTGGAGCAATGTCAGACTCAAAGCCAGTCACAAGTGGTGTCCCACAGGGATCTGTCCTGGGGCCCCTCTTGTTCGGCATTTATTTCTCAGATGTTAAAGCAAACATGGGAGGGTTGTGGCTGACAAAGTTTGCAGATGACTGCAAACTAGGCGCCATAGTCGACACACCAGCGGACACATACATCCTACAAAAAGGCCTCACAGAAATGGACAACTGGTGCCGGAGTCATGGCCTTAAACTAAATGCCAAAAAATGTATAGTCATCCCCTTTGGGAAAAACAAAGTACCCACAAATTATCACATAGACAGCAATCCACTGAGTACGGAAAAAGTAATCAGAGACCTAGGGGCCCAAGTCGACAGCGACCACTCATTTGACACCCACGTTGCCAAAGTGGTTAGAAAGACAATTCTACCTTGCACACCTTATCAGGAAGGGATTCACATCCAGATCCAAGGATGTCATTGCACCCCTATACTCCTCCCTCATCAGACCCATGATTGAGTACAATGCCCCATTTAGTATGTACCTCACCCGGCATTTGCAACAGCTGGAGAGACCACAAAAGTACCTCACCAAGAGGATCAAGGGTCTCCAACATATGTCTTATTCTGCCAGACTAAAGAAACTCGAGCTCTATTCAGTAGCATACCACCTGCTCAGAGGTGATCTCTGCCTGATGTACAAGGCCATGTCCAATCAGGAACTGATGGGCATGCTCCACCTCAAAAAATCCAAATCCATCAGAACCACGAGAGCTAAAGACTTAAACCTCGGCACAAGTATGAATAGGACATGCTGGA
The DNA here is from genome assembly GCF_019279795.1 of Protopterus annectens. Lineage (NCBI taxonomy): Eukaryota > Metazoa > Chordata > Ceratodontiformes > Protopteridae > Protopterus > Protopterus annectens. Next base: position 504,042,727 of record NC_056749.1, read on the forward strand.
GGGATAGATTCATAACTCAGAGGCTTCCCATGCTCTGGAACAAGATCCCAGTTCATGTTAGGCAGATCCCCTCACTGACTCTCTTCAAGAGAAATCTTGAGTGAATGGGAGATCGTAAGTTTACCCCAGGGGTCACATCTGTGTCACTACTAGACAGGGCACAGTAAACTAATTCTATTATCGAAGGGGACCTTCACTGTGTCACTACTAGACAGAGGCACAGTATTCTAAATCTATTCTGTGCATTTTTTGTACCATTTCATGGGGTGGCAAAAGCCACATTACTATGACTAGGCTTACAAATGCCACAGGGCAGATAGCCTTGTACTAAACTATGAAACTATGAAATGACGTTCAACATATAGGTCATGAACAAATCTGCATAAATGGGAGTGAAAGATGCTCCCATAGCAGTACCCTTGAGTTGTAAATAAACCATTGTCATAATAAACAAACATTTTAATAAGCACGTGCTCTGTTAAACACAAAAGAAATGTGTTAAATCCAGGTGGATAAAGAGGGACTTGAGAAAGTCAAAAATCCATTGCTAATAAACCAGCCCAATGTGGAATATTTGTGTAAAGTGCACTGACATCTAAGATGCACAATATCCAACCCTTTTCCAGCTGTATGTTATTTATGATCTTCAGCAATTGTGTGGTATCTTGAATCCCCACACTCTGTGTCAACAATGGTTTTAAATATTTCATCAAATATTCAGATAGGGATTCCATAAAGGAGCCTCGCCCCGACACTATATGTCTGCCTGGAGGTTTTTCATAGTTTTGATGTATTTTGGGTAGAACATAAAAAATTGGTTTGGGCAAGATTCACTACTGTGAGATGGCATTTATCATGCTTGGATATAATGCCTTCTTCACAAGCCAAAATTAAATTGTCGATTTCAGCTTTGAAAATATTAGTAGGATCCAGATCCATATGTTGGTAATATTGTTGATCTGACAGTTGACCAATGGCTTCATTATGATACATATGCCAGTCCCAGATGAGCACTGCTCCCCCTTTATCAGCCTGGGTAATAACTTCATCCTTACTCAGACTACATAAAGGTGTTCCTCCCTCGTGATATTATCCTGAAAATGTTCTACATTTTTAATATTCAAATAATGTAACTCTCTCAACGCCAAATTTTGAAAAATAGCTACATTTTTGTTCATGGGAGGTACAAAATTGGAAGCCCTAAACCTAACATTCTTTAGATTTTCAACATATAGCTCAGAGTCTGCAAAATATAATTTTAAGTTTAATTTGCGACAACAATTGACAGCTTGTGCAAAAGAAAACTCTGAGACCATGAACTTGGGGACAAAACCCATACCTTTATTCAACAATTTCTGTTCTACTTGTGTGAGTTCCAAGGATGAGATGTTATGAACAATCAAATAGTCATCTATTTGTATGTTAACACTGCCAACATGGCTTCCAAACTTGTTCCTGTTCCTCCCTCACCGCCTGGATCTCCTAAAGGGAAACCAACGTTTCCCGTTTTGACAGGTGGAGAACTTTGTAAAACTGTTCCTTCACTATCTGTTTTGGAAGAAAATTCATCCCCTGATGTATCTGATGTAGATTTGGTATTTTTCAATATAGATCTCTTTTTTTTTTTCTTTTAAAATTAGACTGGAATGGGCCTGATTTGTCATTACTAAACTGAACTGTTTCCTTAAGTACAAATGGTTTGCCTGTGGAATAGTCTCTAACATCTCTTTGAAACTTCTTAATCATTCTGGCTTTCAAATCATGTTCTAACTGCATCAAACATCCTGAACGTAGGATATGTTCTTAATACATATCATGATTTTTATATTCTTGCAATTTAGTGCGTAGTTCTCCTATACTCCCAGTCAGATACAATTCTAAGTTGATAGAATTCTATCAAAATCTTGACAAAACTCATAGAAGATGAATGTTGTACTTGTTGCCATTGAGTTAAAGTCTCATCCACCCCCTTAAATGATTGTGTCCTGACTCTCCAGCCTCGTGGGGTGATGTTGTTTGAATATGCTTTACATAATCGAAGATGCCAAATCGGAATCCTCATTTCTTTCATCTCATTTAGTTAACTTGGTAAAAAGGTCTTTACAAGAGTCAGACTGCACTTAATCCCCAACTCCCCCTTTGGTTGATGATATACAAGCATCAAAATGTTTTATATTATCTCTATCAGCCAAAAGGCCACGGGTAATATTGGTTAAATCCATGTTAAAACTGTTATAATGACCACAAAATCTAAACTTACAATCTGGGACAGACAACAGTTATTCTCCCGTCTTTTGTAAGTAAGCCACAGACTGTATCTATTCACAGAAGAACAAGGGTGTTTGATATACCCCAACCCCGACTGAATTCAGCTGATGTCTGGATGATAGTGCATTAATTCTCTTTAGGCGCCCGTTTACTGAGGATGTTTAGCAAGTGTTAATGCAAGCAAGAAAGTCTGCAACTAGAAAATCATATATTGGTAAATAGAAAAGGTTTTTGAATTGATGCCAACAATATAACCAGCACAGTTTTGGTGAAGCAATTTGGCTTTAAAATATTTGTGTGAATTACTATTATATGGCCTTTCTTACTTCTCCACGCAGGGTTTGTTGGCCATTTCAACATATCTGTCCATAGATCACCTCTCATTCAATGAACTCTCAAGTGAAAATGTTTTGGAATGGGGTTTGCATAAAAGATATGCAAGAAAACAGGCGGCTCCATCTTGGGATCATAATTTTGTGCTAAACATGCTAATATTTCCTTAGTTTGAACCAGCTCTTTGGGTTGAATTCAGTTTCTTAACATGGAGAACTGTTTTACACATTTTTCTGACCTATATGAGAAGAGTATGCGAGTTGCAAGCTCTTATGGCGAGAATAAGTTGAATCTAAAGAAATTATGTCACAAACAAGATACTGTTCCATGTAGCCTTAAGATGGGCACTTTCCCATGTAGAAGTTGCAAAGCATGGATTTATACAGCAAAAAGCAATTGTTTTAAACATCCTGTAACTGGTCAGACATACAAATTAAAGACATATGTGGACTATAGTACTAAGAACATAGTATATGCAGCTGCTAGTGATAGCTGCCCATGATTTTATGTTGGGAAAACCAAAAGGCCTTTTAAGGAGAGGATTCTGCGCCATCTTAGTGATATTAGACTTAATGTACAGACCAATGCTTTGTCACAGCATATTCAAAATATCCTGGACATAAATTCTCCTTCCTAGCCTTGGAAAGAGTGCACGATAATAGAGGCAGAGATCTATCAAATAAAACTGCAGTCTTGGAAGCACACTGGATAGCTGATGTTTACAGGCAGACAGGAGCCCTGGAGTGGTGCCTTTAAACCTATATTGAAAAGCAGGAAGCTCAGGAGATGACTTGACTTGATGATTGGATTAGCAACAATATAAAAAAAGGGAGGTGTTTTAATGTGAACAGGATCTGATGAAGGCATAGCCGAAAGCACTCATCCTGTTTGTTTATGAGGATTTACATCCTGTTGTTTGAAGGATTTTATTTGTTCCTTATTAAATTGTGCTGGTTTTATTTTGATTTTATCTGCTGAACATGCACTCTACTCTCTCTCTCTCTCTGCGGTGATATTGAAGTGCTTGTGTTTAACCTATCTCTGGAAGATGTAGATGTCTGTGCAGTCACAGAAACTTGGTTCAAGGCCTCAGACAGTACCACAGCCTTGCAAGGCTAAAATGTCTTTCTCACCTTCAGACCACAAAAACATGTTAGAACCAAAGGAGGCAGTGTTTCTATCTATAGTAGAGATAAATTCACCTCCCGTCTAGTTAGGCTGGACATCTCCATCAAGTGCCTCCAAGTTCAGGTTACTGTGAGTAAGACCCCCATTGAAGTCCTAGCCAGTTATAGTTCCCTCTACATGGGTCATGATGAGCACAAAACCTACTTGGCCAAACTGGAGTCAATCCAAATATTGCCAAACATTCTGGTTATGGGGTTTTCAATTATCTCACCATCATCTGGGAAACCTACTCTAGCCCTATCTCACTAGCACAAAAGTTTCTTGACTTTGTTAACTCAAATGCCCTGGAACAAATTACTCAAACCCCAACAAGAGGAACAAACATACTAGATCTGGTCCTCACTTACATGACAAACAGATGGATTGCCACAATTGTCGGACCGTTAGTAGTTAAATCTGACCACAAATCAGTCACCTTAAAACTGGCACCAACATCAAAACTCACAAAAGGAGAAGTCAGATTATAAAACTTCAAACTGTACACTCCTATGGGTAGTTATACATGCATTCCAAGCCCCACCCCCATCTGGAAGTGATAAGTACACCAAAGCTTCACTAATGCCCTGCACGATCACTTGCATAAGTGTATACACCTGGCTGGCTGAGAGAATCAAAGCCACAGCTCCAAGTAAAAATAAGCCACCCTAGTGGGCATCCAGCATCAACAAACTTTACAACAAATGCAAAAAGTTGCTGTCCAAGAAAACAAAGGAAGGGGCCCCAACAAAGGAAAAACACCCTCCTCAACCTCAACAGGCAAATAAGATAACATGTCAAATCCTCTAATGGCTTCTTTGAGAAAAACTTATCAAACACAGCCAGGGATAGCCATAAGGCCTTTTGCAGCTACTGTACATATGTAGCCTAAGAGGTAGGACACAAATATGTGCTAAACTTGGTGACTAATGGTGTCTCACACACTGACCTCGCAGAGATAGTAAACTTGCTAGCGAATATCAGTGTACTTGAGGAGGATCCTTGTGCAGACCAATGACTGGTATCTTAATCACAGTCTCAAACTGAATGCAAAAAAATGCATCATCATTCCTTTTTGCAAAATCAATGCCTCTTCACACTATCAAATCAACAACAATACCCTAAGTACCTACAAAGTGGTGCGGGATCTGGGACCACAAGTTGATTGCGATCTTAACTTTGATGAACATGTATCTACTGTAGTAAAGAAAGCTTTCTATGTAGCACACTTGATTAGTTAAGGTATTGCCTCTAGAGAAAAGAAGGTCATAACCCCTCTGTGCTTGTCACTAATCAGGCCCATAATTGAGTATAACACCCCTTTTGGCATGTACAATACAAAGTGCCTGCAGCAATTGAAGAGACCTCAGGAGTTTTTAACAATGAAGATCAAGGGACTCCAGCATGTGCCTTACACAGACCAACTAAAGTCCCTGTCACTGTACTCTGATTCATATAGACTTTGTATGGAGACCTATGACTGGCTTACACAGCAATCTCAGACCCAAACCTAATGAATTTTCTACACATCCGTAAATCAAATGGGACTAGAGTTACCCATTCCAGGGACCTAAAAATGGCCTGAAACTTGAATAGGACATGGTGGAGGGACATCTTTGTCTCCCAATGACTGCTGCATCATCTTTGGAATAGGCTACAATTTCATGTGAAATACAGTGCCTCTATGACACTGTTCAAATAAACCTGGGCGAGTGGATGGGGCATCATAAATAGTTATGGGGATGGTGCACATAACCCGCCTGGATATGGGCAGTTATTACTAAATATAGTCCTGGGTATTGACAAGAGTATCTGTGGCACTATATTAGGATGAAACTGCTAGGCTTGAAATGGCTTCCGTCTCAATAGCCTAGCAAACTCCTATCATCCTGTGATCCTTTGAATGCTAATTTGATAAACCGACCAACATAATGAAAAAGTATAGAAAAATATGAATGCATTACTAATCAATGCTAGGAGCCTAACCAAAAAAACTCTGCTCCCTGTAAGCTGTCCTCATCCTAGAGCACACTGATTTCTGTGTATTAACTGAGAAATTGTTTAAAATAACGGAGACACTCCAGATGTGCAGGCCTATAATGCCACCCACACATTTAGACCAGTTACTGTGCAGGAGGGGGAAAATGTGCAGGCCTATAATGCCTCCCACACATTAGACAAGTTACTGTGCAGGAGGGGCAAAATATGGAGGTGACTCCAGCTACATCCATAAGAAACTTGCACCAAGGCTGGTAATGCAGCATGATGCACAAGAGCTTCTTCATGTCCAAACAAAACCCCAGAAATATCCAGTACCGTATGTTAGCTAGCTATAGCACTCCCTCTATGCAAAAGAAAGCAACAGTGCCTTTCTACAGGAACTACAATCACTCAGTATTAAATCCAATACCATTTTCCTAGATGATCTAAACTAACCATCTATAGACTGGGAAATGTACACCACCACTAGTGCACAAGCGCAGAAATTCCTGGATTTGTCAGTACAAATGCTCTAGAATCATCAGAGTACCCACTAGTGGGGATAATATGTTGGATCTTGTCCTGCCTAATTTGGGAGCAACTTGCACCATTCTTTCCATATGTTTATCACTTGTTAGGTCTGACCGTAAAGCAGTCCCCTTCAAAGTAAAGCTGAAACCAGAGATCCCTTTCACCCAAGGTACTTTAAGAAAGGCTACCTACTCCTAAGTGATACATTGGCGAGCTTCAAATCCCCACCAAAACCAGTTAACTCCAATGAATATGAAGAAATGTACACTACCACATGATAGCAGCACGTCAACAGCTAGATAGTTGCAGCTGCAACCCCACACGATCAAGTGTAGGACCAACCCCAGAAACAATAGTGGTACCATATCAATAAGCTTTATAATAAAAGGAAAAGAATTTTGACCAAAAGTAAGAGCGGCAACTCCCAGAATATTAGAGCCCTCATCACCGAAATAAGCAATTCAGAAACTTAATACAATCCACAAACACCAAGTTTGAGGCTAAAATAACTACTCAAGCCAAAGATCATCTCAAGGCATTTTTAAGTTGTCATAATCTCAATGGTACAATGCAGCAATGTGCCGAGCTGATTGGGATTGATGTTACCTACACTGGAATGAAGTGAACCATGCTGATCACTAAATTTGTCTTTAACTTTACCCCTCTCACCCCTCCATCTGTCCCTTCAGATATGCCTGAAACTGTTTCACCTCCAGATCTCATACAAGACCAAGTCTTAAAAGTGGTATCAAAAGCTAAAAATGCTGCATTGATGGTCCTGACAATATCTCTGGAGGTATCTTAAATAGCATGAAGCACAATTTAGCCACATCCCCAACAACACTGTTCAATCTCAGCCTCCATATAGGGTAGCACTAAAGGAATGGAGAACATCGACAGTAAATCCCCTGCATAAGGGAGGACCTTCCACAGACTCAGGAAATTACAGACCCATAAGTCTGACCAGCCTTTTATGCAAAGCCATGGAATAACATTATGAAATTAATCAGTCAGAATATAGGGAACCTCCAAACACTGGACCCATCTCAGTTTGGATTCATCAAGGGCAGGTTATGCTTACTCAGCCTGGTGGATTTTTTTTTTGAAAACAATAACCAAAGCAATGAATGAATACACACAGTGCATACCTTGACCTGGCCAAATATTTTGGAACAATTTCCAACTCGGGCACAGTAGAAAAGCCAAATAATCTGGGAATAAACCAATATGTTACCTGCTGGATTGCTAACTGGCTCAAATATAAGAAGCATATAATCAAAATAGGGGAAGTTACCTCCACATAGAGGTCAGGAACCATTGGAGACCTCAAGGGTTTGCCTTCTTGCTTGTCACCTACTTTTCTGAAGTAAAAGCCAATACCAAAGGGATCTGGCTGACTAAGTTTGCAAGTGACTGCAAGCTAGAAGCAGTCATTGAATCCCCAAATGCCTTGGTGGTAACTGGTGCCAAAATCATGGGCTGAAAATAAATGCCAAAAAATGAATTACTGTATGCTTTGGGAAGTCATCTACCCTAGGGAACTACCTCTTTGATAATATGCCCCAAAGACTTTACCAAGTTGTTTGGTATTTGGGACCTTATGTGGACAGTGACCTAACTTTTTGACCAACATGTGTCCAACATGTGTCCATTGTAATCTAGGTCTAGACATGCCATTGTCTTCCTTTACTCAGCCCACATTAAGCCAATCATTAAATACAATGTCCCGTTTGCAATATACATCCAGAAAAATGGAAGGACTGCAATACTCACAGAGATACCTTACTAAAAGGATACAAGGCCCAAGCAACATGTCCTATGTAGACCAACTCAGAGTCCTGTCACTATATTCTGTATCCTATGGCCTGTTAAGAGGTAACCTGTGTTTGCCTTGCAAGGCATCCTCTGGTCTGTTCTGATGGGTTAACTGCAGATCAGTGAGTCACATATCAGAAATACTTAGTCAAGGGATCTAAATCTCTTCTGCAACACCAACAGAACATGTTGTATGGATAAGTGTATCACACAGAAGATGCTGCCACTATAGAACAGACTCCCCATTCACATAAAACAAAATTCATCCCTGTGCATATTCAAGCACAGCTTATATCTATGCATGGGAAACAGGAAATTGACCCCAGTACTGCCCCATATACTACTAATGGACACAGGCAGTACCTAAATGCTTTATCCCAAGCACAGGTGCCCTCAAATTATTTGTCTTATGATCCTGGTTATTCTCATTAGGGGTAATATATAATTACTGACCTTAGGATGTTAAGGCCAATCTATAACCAAATGAGACCATTTAATTTATTTACAAACAGGAAAACTGGCTTGGCTTAAAATGGCCAGCAAGGGCAGTTAGCCTAGTACTTGGTTATGATCAGATTATGACCAGTATGTATAACTAATGCTTGCCCGATATTCTTGTTTGAAATAAAACATACAGTTTGAAGATTATTTTTACCAGATTCCTTTACTATTACTTCTCTTTTTTTTTGTGTCAGATAACACCAAGATGGATTTTATTTATAGAGATGCAAATAAAGTTATCCATTCTTCTTCCTGATAGCATGAAGTTTAGCTGATACATTGGCGAATCTTAAGCGGTGTTCAAACCCTGAGGGTATTTATGGTATTTGGAGTGACAGTATACATGACCATAATCTGAAATACAATGAATACAACTGCAAATAAGCTGTCAGATAAAGGTTGTGGTGATTAATTTTAGATCGAAAGCCATGGTTCTTCAGCAGTTTCCCACATTTTCAACATCTGAGATTAATTTTAGCTTAAGCTAATATGTCCCTGTTATCTGCTTTGCAATACTATTGCTTTTCTCCACATTGTTGAGAAGCTGATCCTATTTTAAACTTGTTCATTTTCTTCAGATGCAGCAATAGTGGAAAATAAAAACTTTTCAAAGAAAAATCAGATACATTTGTGTTACACATATTGAAGAAATTAAAGTGTTAATGTACAAAGCTTTATTAATGATATTAATGTAATCAGTTTTAATAAGAAATGCGTTCATATAACAGAGATAGTTTTCTAAAATTAACTATGCTTAAGCTGCATCCACAAATTAACCATATGTTATGAAATGCATCTTTTTTCTGAATAAAACTTCTTGTAAAATATACACTCTCTAGATCCGCAAGAAGGAAGACCATGTTATGTATACTATTTAGAATGAAACACAGCATATTATACTTTTATCCTTTTTGCTTCTCATTCTTTCAGTATCTATTAATGCCAGTCATATTCATTTATTCTGTCTTTTCTGAATTTTTGTGACAAGTATTCTGCTCTTCTTATATAACATTACTTTTTTAAAGTAATTGATCATTCACCTGTGTCACCATGAATGCTGTTTCCAAATCAGCTGTTGTAAATCAGAACTAATTATTATAAACAAGGCACTTCCATTTTTAAAACCAGAAAACTATTATTTCTTTTGTAAGTTGCCATAAATATTTTAACACATATATGTTGAAGAGCCAAATATCAGGTCTATTAATATTCCTATTTATTATCATATAATAAGTTTGTATTTCTTTCCCTAATTAAGCTAGATAAAAAAAATTGTATAAACACAGCTGGCATAATGGTTAAGGTCTTAACCCCCAATACACAAGGGGCAAGTTTCAGTCCTGGCTTCTAGTCGATGCCTGAGTGGAATTTGTTTGACTGTCTCTCTCTCTTGCACAGACTCCAGGTGGTGCTTATCATGGGATCAGTTGAATAGACCAAATGCTTTAAACATCAGTTCAGGGGTGTGGTATCTGCTAAATAGGTAGATGTGGATCACAAACTATACACTGTCATGGCTAGCCACTAGACAGTGCAAAACTGGGTCTAGGGGATTTGGTCACATTGACTATTATTGCCAAAAATGCCTGTGGACATTTGCCAATAAGTAGGTTGAGGACTACAACCTATGCCAGGAGCCTATGCTAAGAATTGGAGGGGTTTGTATGCCTCTTGTCCAGTGTGTGCAGGCCATGAAGCCCAACAGCCTGGGGTTAATAATCTACTGGCTGGCTGGTGCCCAGTTTGGGTTACTTGGGATAGCTCTGTTGAGTGAAAGCTGAATGCCAAACCAATCTTCCATCAAATATTAACTAAAGATTGCTACATTAGTATAGGTTCACTGAGAGGATGGAGTATGGTGTCATATGATGGTAAGGATGATGCTGGACACCCAGCATATCCAGGAGACAGGATGGAAGGGAAGACCACCAAAGCCACTTAGATTGGGATCCAGAGTCTACTACTCAGTAGGAGGAGAGAGAAGAAATGGTGTGAGAGACAGACTTCAGAAGACAATGAAGGAAGTCATCAGAACTAATGGTTAACTTATGGCAATAGAACTCCAGTGTAAAGATATAGGACAGTATCGGTAATATCCACATATGTCCCAAAGTTGGGTTGTGCTAGTGAAAAAGCAAATAAATTTAGACAGCAATTGCAAGATCTACTAGATACAGCAGGACAACATGAATGCTCATACTGAGACTGAACAGAATATGGGGACTACTTGGGTCCATATGAATAAATAATAGGAATAAAGAAGGACAGGCCATTGGAGACTTCTTTCTGGCAAATGGCTTGATAATGGCCAACACATGGTCCAGCAAGAAAGACAGTCACAATATCATATACAAAAGTGGCCAAATTGCAACTCATGGATAGTCCTTCCTAGTAAAGAAAGGTCACTGGAGTAGAATAAGCAATTATAAAGTCATCCACAGTGAAACATTTAGCCCACAACATAAGCCACAGGTGACTACAGTCAGCTGCAAGCAGTGGTCAGAGAAGGCTCTAAGGATCAGCAGAGACCAGGCTAAAGACAAGGAAGGTGACAGCTGCAAATGTACAAGAGCTGAAGGAAGTGCTCAGAGCTCTAGCACTTCTGGAAGAAGTGCAAAGATTTGGAGTTGAAGAATGGCAATGTCTTAATACAGAGACAGCTGACCCAGGTATCTGGTACATAAGGGAAGTTGGTAGTAGAATGCAAAAGTCCAGGAAATTATCAAAAGAAAGGAGGAGTGCAGGAAATAATAGGATATAAAAATGAGAGAGTACTGGTTAAGTAATGAAGAGGCCAAGATGGCAGTTGCAGTAGCAAAGAACATGGTATCAGAAGTACTTTAACAGCCTGTGTGAAGTGACTCAGCAGATGGCACAAAGAAACTTTTAACAGGTTGCAAAGCAAAGACAAAAGGATCAAGAAGATAGTTATTGGGCACCCTTCATAAGGGATGCCACGAACAACCTGCACACCATTCCACAGGTCATAAAAGGCAGATGAAAGGAGTCCTTCCAGCAGCTTATGAATGAAAGAAATCCCTCAGAATCTGTATTGCTCCAGATACAGCCTTCTATGAAAGAGGAAAAATACCCCACTCTAAACCAAAAAGTAAGCACTAAGGAAAATGGAGTTATGGAAAACATCTGGCTCACATGAAGTTACAGCAGATATGATCAAGATGTTGGGTATGTTAGGGGACAAATGGCTATAAGGGGATAATCATAGCAGTATGGGGAAAAGGCATATCCAAGATAACAGGAGAACAAACATTCGAGTGCCAGTGTACAATAACAAAAGAGACATTTAAAACTGAGCAGCTTAACGGTGTAACACTCCTGTCAGACTGTATGAAATTGCTAAGGAACATGATTGATAAACTATTACACGAGTAACAGAAAGTATTGTGGGACATGAGAAGTATGGATTCAGATCAAGATGCAGCACACTAACCTAACATTTACAGTATGTCAGTTGAAAAGAAGCTAGAGATAAGGGAAGACTCCAACCAGGCATTGCTAGACAAGAAGGCGGCATATGACAAGGTCCTGAGAAAGCTGGTTCGGGCAGTCATGCAGTAGTATGAAGTTCTAGAATAATTGGTTGAATTAGTTCAGGTTATGAACAAGGATGGAATGACAGTGGTATGAATAGAATTTGCCATCACAGAGTGGTTCTAGGAGGAGTGAGTGTGCATCAATATTCATCGAAGAGCCTACTGCTGTTCATACAGTTTCTGGATTATGTTAGCAAACATGTCAGAGACGACAAGACACCACAGCTGCTGTATGCAGATGATGTGGCATTACAAAAAAAGAACTTCAGCAAATGATAGGAGCATATAATGGAAATTGAAGACATATGGGATGAAATTGAGAACAGATAAGAACTGTCATGGCAGCAAATGGGGGAAATCTAAGGAAGATGAATATTGAGATAGAAGGGAAATAGATCAGGTTAACATCTTCAGCCTTCTGGAAAAGGTGGTTGAGGAGAAGGGAATTCTGAATGGAGAAACAAAACTTAGAATCAGAGGCATGTTATAGTTAATATGTGACAGAAGAATGCCAAAGAAACTAATAGGTAAGGTATACAAAACAGTGTAACAAGCACTGTTGCACTGTACTGTGCCTCAAGAAAATATAAAGGTATTACTGCTCAATACTAGGAGTCTAAACAAAAAAACTCCCCTCCCTAGAAGCTTTCTTCAACCTAGAGAATGCTGATGTCTGTGCAGCCACTGAGGCATGGTTTAAAGCCATGGAGAAGCACACCCGATGGTGCAAGGTTATAACCGATTCCACACATGTAGACCAGCTACTACACAGAGAGGCACTAAAGATGGCGGTGTCTCTATTTACTTCAAAAATAAATATACCCCAAGGCTGGAAAAATAGAACAGTGCACTTGAGCTGCTCCATGTTCAAATTACCATAGGCAAAATCCAATATCACTTCCTTGCCAGCTGTAGGTCCTCCTCTGTGACCCAGGAAACCCATACCATGTATTTAAACTTATAATGAGGTGGTGGTGATGCGGTAGCGTTGTTGCCTCACAGTAAGACGTTGTCCTGTTCGACTCACAGCTAGAGCGTCTTCTGTGTGGAGACATGCGTGAATGGGCATACCTCCATTGAAGGTTGTGAGTCAGGGCCGGCAACTCGGCACGTAAAAACTACTGCCAATCATTAGCGGACTGGAGTTCCTCTGTGGCGACCCCTAACCGGGAAAAGCTGAAAGAGACAACAAGAAACACTAACCTTACAACCCAATATCATGTTCAAGGATGACTTTAAATACCCCACTATTAGTTTGGAATCCAATAAAACACCAAATGTACAGGCACAGAGATTCATGGATTTTGTAAACACATACTCCCTGAACCAGATAGTCAATACACCAACTGGAGTGCAGCCATACTGGAACTGGTCCTCACTAATATGGGAGAGTGCTGCATACTGCCTACTATAATTTGTCCCCTGGTAAGGTCAGACCACAAAATGGTCTCCATTATAGTAAAAATAAAACCTGGACCCCCCAGCTGAACCTTAAATATTTAAGAACTACTCTAAGGCTAACCTTCTGCTATTAAGTGATAACCTGGCAAAATTGCAAGCCCCCATAAACTCTAAGAACAGTACTCCCTATGCAGAACTGTTCACAGAAACCCTGTGCAAGCATGCTAATAGCTGCACAGAGGCAGCTGTACCCACTAGGAAGACGTACAGAACTAACTCAAAAAACAAGCCACCCTGGTGGGATCACAAAATCAAGTCTGTATAACAGCAGTAAGAAAACCATGGCAAAAATTAGGAGGTGCAGCACCCAGGGGGATAAAAGCACTCTCATCAAGCTAAACCTTCTCAGAGGACAAATAAAGTTCACTAAAGCCAAATTTGAGGTGAATTTGGCATCCTGGGCCAAGGACAATCACAAAGCATTCTTTAGTTATGTCCGTAACCTCAAAGGCAATGCTGCACAATTGTGTGCAGAGGTCATCATAAATGGAGCCAGCTATACTGAACCAGATGATGTAGCAAACCTACTGGCTGATAAATTTAGCTCCAACTTTACCCCCTCTCTCCCGCAACCTTTCCTCATGAAATACCATCAATACACCTCCTACTATCGCAAGGGAGCATGTTCTTAATATTCTCTCTGAGGCAAGAGCACAGCAGCAATGGGCCAAGACTATATCCCAGGATGCCTTCTAAATAGCATGAAACATAACATATCAGAGCCTTTGGAATTGCTAGTTAACTATATCCTTCAAACAGGCTTTGTGCCTCATGAATGGAGAATAGCAGCAGTCATCCCTCTGAACAAAGGAGGCCATCTACAGACCCTGAAAACTACAGACCCATAAGACTCACTAGTTTTATATTTAAGGCCATGGAAAGAATTATCATGGAAAAGATCAATAGTGATATAGTAAACCTTCAGACACTAGACCCAACCAGTTTGATTTTGTCAAGGGAAGATCATGTCTACACAGTCTGGTGCACTTCTTTGAGAAGGTCACCAAAGCAATGGATGAGGGTAAAATGGTTCACACTACCTACCTTTACCTGACCAAGGTATTTGACACATTACCCTCCTAGGGCATTGTTAATAAAATCAAGAGGTTAGGTACAAACCCGTATGTCATCCGGAAGATAGCCAACTGGCTCACAGACAGAACCCAGGAAGTGAGAATTGGTGAGTCCACCTGTAGAGAGTGTCTAGTAACAAGTTGAGTCCCTCAGGAATCAGTCCTTGGACAACTCCTTTTTAGCATTTACTTCTCAGAAGTCACGACCATTATCAGTGGTATCTGGCTGACTAAATTTGCAGATTGCAAATTAGGAGCTATCATTGAATCCCATACTGAAACAAATGTTCTCCAGGAGGGGCCGACAGACAAATAACTGGTGTCAGAGCCATGGACTAAAACTAAATGCCAATAAATGCATAATAGTATCCTTTGGGAAGTCTTCCACCCCTGGTATCTATCATATTGACAACATGCACCTTAGAGTTGACCCAGTAGTCAGGGACTTCGGGACACTCATACATAGCAATCTAGACTTGGACTATCATGCGTCTACAGTACTGAGAAAATAATTCTACGTTGCCCAACAAAAAGAACCAGGCATATCCAACAATTGGAATGTCCTCAGAGGTTCTTCACTAAAAGAATACAGGGCTTAAGTGAAATGTCCTAGGCAGATTGCCTCAGCACTTTATTGCTATATTCTGTTTCCTACAGAATTTTGAGGGGAGATCTATGCCTGACACTGCGTTGTCAGACACCACTATGATGGACCTCCTGTATATCTGCAAAACAAACGGAACCAGAATTACTCATTCTAAGAACTTGAACCTTGCCTGTGATATAAATAGGACCTGCTTGAGAGACAGATATGTATCCCAGAGGTTACCTTATCTCTGGAACAGGCTCCCCATCCATGTAAAGCAGAGTTCCTCCCTAACCCAATTCAAATGCAACTTGGACAATTGAATGTGGAACAGGAAATTCATTCTTGGTTTGACAACAGTGTCTCTAATGGACACGGGCAGTCTGTAAATAGTTAATCTTCCAGGCCGCAGCTTGTAAATGTTTCAACTTCCAAGCCCCTGCTTACAATTATCAAGGGTATCAGAACTTGTCAAAGATTTGGGATGCATGGCTAGGCTTAAAAAGGCCCTTGTGGTCATTAGCATAGTAAACTCCTATTAACCTATGAAACTATGAAACCTTGGCAGTGATAGTAGAGCAGTTGAGATATGGAGATGAAGTGGTTGAGGTGGGTAGTAGGATGTGTACTGTAGGGCAGACGAAATTAAGACATCGGAGCAGAAGGCATAGTAGTTCTAAATGCAGAGATGTTCAAAGAGAACAGATTAGAGTTGTTTGGTCACATGGGCAGGAAATTAGAAGACAATCGTGAAGATTTTGGTGAGACAGGAAACAGGCAAGAGAAAATGAAGGTGTGCAGCTAAAGGATGAATGGGTTGTGTGACAAGATCTGCAAAAGTCAGGCATGAGCATTAAAGAAGGTAGGACACTGGCATTGAATTGAGAGGAGTGGCATTAGTTGACACAACATGCCAGTTCCACATAGGGAAAGTAGGGGTTGATGGCTGTAATGAAAAACAGTGAATGAAACTGGGATCTAGAAGGGAAGTGAACAGTTTTGGAAGTTTTTAAATTATGTGAAATAGAGAGTGAGAAGTCTAAATATCTAAATGCACTCATTCGAGGCACTCCTTAAAATGGAGAACATCGATATCTGTGCAGTGACTGAGACCTAGTTGAATGCTCCAGACAGCACCCCTGCACTACCAGGCTATAACTCATACCACACTTTTTGGCCATGTAAACTGGACTGGAACACCAAAGGCGGTGGTGTGTCCATATTCATTAAGGATATCCACACTTCTAGGCTAGTTGCTCAGCATAATGCATCCGAGGTTTTCCAAGTGCAACTAACTCTGGGCAAAACTGCAATCCAAGTTGTAGTTTGCTACAGATCCCCCACCATGCCCCAGGATTCCCACTCCTCTTTTCTTGATGTACTGGAAAATATTAGGGTTCAACCACTCTAATAATGGGCGACTTCAACTACCCCACCATTAACTGGGAAAACTGCTCATGTACCAACTCATTAGTGCAACGCTTTCTGGAATTCATAATTTCCAATGCCCTGGATCAACTTATCCACACCCCCACCAGGCACAACAATATCCTAGACCTAGTCATTACCAACATGAGTGACCGGTGTTCCACATCTGAAGTCAACTCCTCGTTGGTCCGATCCGACCATAAGCTAATCACCCGAGAAATCCACATCCTGCCCCCACCTCCCATTAACGAAACCATGGTAAAAAATTTCTCCAAAGCCAACTTCAGGCTTCTTAAGACAGACGTGGCAAACGTCATGACACCTATGCAGATTGACAATACAGTTACGACTGCTGAATCCTTCACAAATGCACACTATAAGCACTTACACAAATGCATTGATCGTGCTATCCCAAACAGAACCAAGATGCTATCCTCCAAAAAAAACAAAGCCAAACTGGTGGTCCCCTGCCATAAACAAACCATACAACAGAAGGAAGAAACTGTTGCAAAAAAGAGTAAAATCCCATGAGTAGAGGAGCTCCCTGGTCAGCCTCAGTAAGAAACTGAGATCCCGTATAAGATCCTTCAAATCTAGCTATGAAAAAATCACCACTGATTCTAAGGACAACCACAAATAATTCTATAGCTATGTCAAGAATTTCAATGGCAACACCCAGATCTGCTCTAAGTTACAGCACAATGGCATGAAAATTACAGAACCAACTGATATTGCCAACATTCTGGCAGATAGGTTCAGTGCTAACTTTAACCCCTCTCACCTGCTAAAGTGCCCATATCTATACAGGAAGAATGCAGAGTCCCTGTAGTCACAACTACAAAGGTAAAAGCTGCTCTCTCTAAAGCCAAAAATACAGCATCCATGGGACCTGACAGCATCCCAGGCTGCATTTTGCATGAACTTCAGAATGAACTGGCTCCCTACCCAAGCACCATGTTCAATCATAGCCTCACATCAGGCTTTGTGCCCAATTAATGGTGCACAGCAAAAGTTATCCCACTCCACAAAGCGGGGCCATCACTGATCCCAGGAACTATCGCCCTATTAGCCTGACATGCCTGGTCTGCAAGACCATGGAACGTATCATCATGGAACTCGTAAACAAAGACATTCACAACCTCCAAACTCTAGACCCCACCGTGTTTGGGTTTGTGAAAGGCAGATCATACCTCTTGAACCTGTTCCACTTCTTTGAGGCAGTCACCAAAGCTGTAGATGAGGGTAAGGTGGTTCACACAGCCTGTCTTGCCTTGCCAAGGCTTTTGACACCATCCCCCATTCTGGAATTATAGCTAAACTCACTAAACTAGCTATTAATCCATACGTCACAAGATGGGTTGCCAAAAGGCTCACGGACAGAACCCACACTGCAAAGGTTGCTGACTCCAAATCTGACTTCAAACCAGTGACAAGTGGAGTACCACAGGGTTCAGGCCTGGGACCTCTCCTGTTTGGTATCTACTTCTCTGAAGTACATGCTAACACAGAAGGCCTCTGGCTAACGAAGTTCACAGATGACTGCAAACTAGGAGCCATAGTCAAGTCCCCAAATAATGTGGACATCCTACAGAAGGGCCTTACTGAGGCATGCCTGGTGTCAGAGCCATAGCCTCAAGCTCAATGCCAAAAAGTGCATTGTCATCCCCTTTGGTAAAAACTCTGTACCCATGAACTACCACCTAGACAACTATCTACTTAACACCAAATGTGTGATGAGAGACCTTGGGACCCAGGTGGATAGTAGTCTCCTTTGATAATCACATCGCCGCAATAGTCAGGAAGTCCTTCTTTGTGGCACACCTCATCACAAAAGGCTTCTCATCCAGGAAAAGAGGTCATTGTTCCCTCTACTCGACACTCCTTAGACCCATTATAGAGTACAATGCCCCTTTTGGAATGTACCTCATAAGACATCTGCAGCAGCTGGAAAGGCCACAGAAGTACCTCACAAAGAGGATTACTGGCCTCAAACAGATGTCCTACACTGACTGTCTCAAAAAACTCAAGCTTTACTCCATAGCATATCACCTACTCCGAGGTTATCTCTGCCTAACATATAAAGCTATGTCAAACCCAGAGTTGTTGGACATGCTACACCTAAAGAAATCCCAATCACTCCAAGCTACATGCTCTAGGGACCCAAACCTTGTCACCACAATAAACAGGACATGCTGGAGGGATAGATTCCTGTCCCAGAGACTTTCCATAATCAGGAACAAGCTACCCATCTATGTCAAGCAAAGTTCCTTATTAGCACTCTTCAACAAAAATCTTGATGAGTGGAAGGGAAATAGGAAATACACCCCGGGGATCACTTCTGTGGCTCTGCTCAACAGTGGCACATGAAAATAACTTTCTTGGGTGGTATAAGCCAGGGAACCTTGTTGGCTAAGCTTACTTAGGTCCTTGGGCCGATAGCCTAGTACCTACCTATGACAGGAGGTCGCATCTATGGTTATTTAGATATGGAGCAGCTCAAACGAGTTATGTTGTTGGAGCAGTCCAGCAGTGTTCTTGTTCTTCATGAACACCGAGACACCTCCTCCCTTTATTTTATCTGGAGCTGTGGGAATTGAAATGTATGATAGGCATTGCATCCTTTGATAGCTGTGGTGCTTTCTATGGTTCTGAACCAAGTTTCTGTGGCTGCACATATGTCTCTGTTCTCCAGGGTGAGGAGCCCTTCCAGGGAGTACAGTTTATTTAAACTCCTAGCATTGAGCAGCAGTACCTTCGGAAATCTTGGTGATATAACACACATTCCAGAAAGAGTGAGCTTTGCTATTTTAGACTTATTTATTTGGTCATTCTCTCAAATTCTATGAAAATGGTTATGGTTAAAGAAATTTGTTTCAAGTAAGAAAGTAATACGTGTGAGTGTGCTGTTTCAGTTTATGCAGTAAAAAATGCAGTAGTATGCTGAACTTTATAATGTGTGTGTTACTTTTTTTTTGACACAACGAATGTGACTATATTGTAAAAGAAATAAAATATAGACAAGACATGTATTTTCTTATTTAGGTCATGGCTGCACATGATTGTAGCACGCTATTCATTCACTTTATATTACAGATGTATTTGGTGGTTGTTTGTTAATGCAGCAGTCATTCAAAATATCAAAACTATAAAATCTATCAGGAAACATACCACCAGAAAAAACTGTGCAGTTTTCTTTGGTAAAGGTGCAATAAATATCTGTAATATAGTCTAATTTTTTGCTAACTCTGGTATAAGAGGTCTGCTTATTAAGATAACATTTTGATGCGTGTTTAATCTGTATGATAATTTATATAATATTTTTCTTCACAGATTGTGTCTGAGGGTATTTACAATAGAAATAAAATTCTGAAACAGTAAAATTTACGAAATGTGGTTTTCTTAAAGCATAACCAGTGTTTTGTAATATTACAGTTCGTAAACTCACTGCATCTGCAAATGTAGCAGTATACAGCCATTGTGATTTTTACTGGTAGTACACATTCTGTGTACTACAAATACTCATCAATGTCTTGCAAAGGTATAAATGGCCATACATCACAATATCCTTGACATGTTAAACTGTAAACTTGAACAAGGGAGCTCCTTCAGATTACTGGCAGGCTTATATTGCCCATCTCAGAGATTTTTTTTTCTGGTCACCAAGGGTTGCCATTTCTGTTCATACCACAAGTACACACGAGTGATAAAATGTATCTTTTCATTCCATCTACCTATTTTAGAGAAAGTTTCAGGTAAAGTTAGCACTTTGTAATCTACTCTGTAATCAAAGCCAAATGTATGAATAAAAAATAAAACCATATTGAGAGAGAAAATTAGTGGAGTACTTGCAAACCTTAGTAGAACCTGTTGTATTTGTGAAATGATATGAGTGGGCATATAATTAATTATTTCTATACATCTTACTAACAGACCACGACCTATTAACGTGAGAAGGTAATCCTTGTCTGATCAAAATTGTGAAGAAATTATCGGATTGCCATTATGTTTTCTTGTAGTAGTTTGGAGGAAGACGGATGTAACAACAAAGAGGAGTCATACTTATGAGAATGGAGGAAGACGGATGTAACAACAAAGTGGAGTCATATTTATGAGAATGGAGGAAGACGGATGTAACAACAAAGAGGAGTCATATTTATGAGAATGGAGTAAGACAGATGTAACAACAAAGAGGATTCATATTTATGAGAATGGAGGAAGACATGTAACAACAAAGAGGAGCCATATTTATGAGAATGGAGGAAGACCGATGTAACAACAAAGAGGAGTCATATTTATGAGAATGGAGGAAGATGGATGTAACAACAAAGAGGAGTCATATTTAAGAGAATGGGATTGAAGTGAATGGTAAAGCAGGACATTTTACCATTGAGAAAGAAGAACCATGAAATATTGCAAAGTTTTAAGAAATATATAAATCTCTCTTCAGTGTCACTCATCTTAACCCATCATGCGTTTTAGTAGTCTATTCCACCACATAGAAGATCTTGGAGGTCTTTTTCATGTAGCAGGCTGAATGCAACACAGAAGCATATATTATATAGAGGCACGTATCTACTTTGCTTCAGAGGAAATTCTGAAAGTCCATCCTTTGAAGGATATCTACCATCAGTATTTTCAGATGTGTCGTAAGATGTATGAATCGGGCTTTATAGATGAATACCACACCGAGTCTATGAAATCATCTGTGTAGCTTTCCCTGAGGCACTTTTGGAAAGAGGAAATCCAGAATGTTCAGCAGCCATTCAAATTTATTTGGTCTATGAAATTTTAAGTGCAGGTTTCTAAGTAATTTAGATACCGAAGTTTAAGACTTTTATTTTATAAAACTTTTTATTTTATAAGACTATTATCCTTTGAGAAGCTGCTGACAGTTTCTGGATGTGAGAGACTGTAGTGAGTGGTCACACATTCTAGTATTTATATCAGTATTTCAGTAACATTTTAGATTTGATTGCGTTTCATAGGTGCAATGAAAATTTTACTTGAATATAATTTAAACTTCTTTCATAATTTTTAATGCAGACTTATGTCAGATCTTGAGGAAAAAGAATAAAGTATTAGGATAACATTTTTTATTTGGTTGTGGAGTTTATATGCAAGAATGAGTATGTGATGGGCAGAAAAGGCTATTATCTGTCTTCTGAACATCTTCAGGTGACTGTCAGCTACATGTTTTATTCAAAAATAAGCTAGAAGAACAGAAGTTTAGATGTACAGATTTAACAAAGCACAACACAGGAGTAGACAGAAATGATTCTATCAGACATTTAATTGTTCCTAAGGGATTCTGTTGTTTACATGATCATATCTGAATACTGAAGGAGAAAAAACAACACCATTAAGGCTACATATTTTGAAATGGTACGAAACAAGAAGAAAAACATGTCATCTCTTATCAAATCATCTTAATGAGTTAAGAGCATGAAATGTCTAGATAAAATGCAATATATGACTGTGCGTGTGCTGTAGTGCGGATGCACGCACACACACACACACACACACACACACACACAAACACACACACACACACACACATATATATATATATATATATATATATATATATATATATAGAGAGAGAGAGAGATTGTACTGTAAACACCCCCCTCCCACACATACACACACACAAAATCATCTGAAATTGTAATGCAGACGGCACATTCACATTTGTAAGTAAACATGCATTGTGAAGAATATGTAGTGTACTGTTGCAAACACACACACACTAGCATGTCTTTAGTATATGTAATCCACGTTTAAAAGTAGATTAGCAGTAGCAGCAGCCCTGTGAAGGGGTTTTACCAAACAGAACAGGAAGATCACATTTTGGTGGGAGGTGAGTCAGGAATGCAAGGATAAAATAAAGATTAAACAGTTAAATAGTTTGTAAAGGAGAAAGTGAAGAAATGCATTTAAAGACAACTGGTACTGAGATGGCTTTAAATCTAGAAGCCCAAAGGCCGACTTACTGTGAGGTCATAGTAGAATTTCAAGTTACAAGGCCATCTTTTGCAGTTATAGTACTTGAAAATACATTGATCAAGTTATACAGAGGGTTCTTGCACAATTTACTTTTCTAAGGATAGGACTTTTTTAAAATTCTTTGCATTTTTTTAGATGTTCATTAGCAGGTGGTATTGATACAAGGTATTTAAGGATTCTACCTCACAGATCCAAGATACAAGGTGTGATCCTGTCAGATATTCCCATGTATGTATGAACTTTCTTTATATACTCTGGATTATTCCTTTCCAAAATAGACATTTGCAATGGATATAATTAAATGTCTGTACTGTATTTATTCATGACTTTGTGCCTCAGACTGTCTTTATGAAGTGAAGCGATTTTAGAAGCATTACTATTAAATGCTAAATGTTTTATCTGTAATATAAATGGTACATGGTGTGCATGAAAAATGTTTCATAGTGAAGTACATTATTTCCGGGTCATGACTAAGGAAACTCAATTTAACTTGATTTGTTGCAAGACTGCTCCTAGGATACATAGTTCTCTAGTATATAGCCCAGAAATACTGTTTTTTTTTCTTCTAACACTTTTGCGTTAGGCCCGGCAAGCCAGCACGTAAAACTCTACTGCCAATCATTAGCGGACCAGAGTTCCGCTGTGGCAGCCCCTAACCGGGAAAAAGCCGAAAGACACAGACAGACTTTTGTTGATGTTTGGATTTGCACTTGAACATCTTTTGAAATTGTTTAGGTTCATGACATTGCAGAACACCTTCAGTGTTATTGACAGTGAAGTTTAAACAATTTAGATCTTCCAATCAGTTTAAAAAGTATTAAATAGGCAAAAATATTAGTCATTGGTCTTTTTGTGCTTTCTTTTTTTTACTTCAATTTACACAATTCAAAAGACATGATCAATACTGCAGATCCCAGTGCAGGCATTGCTATTAAACATGTTCATAGGTAAATACTAGGCACCCAGTCTGCAGACCATTACAAGCCTAGCCAAAAAACTTTATTCAAAATGACTCTCTAACCTCAAGAACAGCAATGCAAGATAGACCTGGAGAGAAATAAGGCTGCCCATCCAATTATTTAGTTTTACCTTTGAGATAGCAAGACTGCTACTCTGCTTGACATATACTGGAAGTTTGTTCTAGAGGTGAGGCATATGTTGGGATATGAATCTACCACTCCAACATGCCTTATCTATCTGATGAAAGTTTAATTTTTTTTAACCTAACAGTTGATGTACCATTAGTTCTGTGAAAGGAATAAGGAGATCAAATGGAGGTGGGTCTCATGACACGAAAGGCTAGACATAGATCTCCACAGAGGAAATTTTAAGAGACTGATGCAGAGAAACAGCTGTCAGTCTCTCCTGATAACTAAAATTTTGGAGGCTAACTATCTTTTTATAAATATAATTAATGCTGGACCAACATAACATAAGGCAAACTACCTTGTAATCTCTGAACTGAAAATTCAAAACAGGGACATTTTTATATTTCTAACATTTCACAGGGGTCCTGTTGTAACCTTCTTTTATACCTATTGTTATCACTTGTAGCTCAGAGTCAGAGAGCACCACTAGAAATTTAAATTGAGCATAAACTTATGAAAACTGGTAAAAAATGTCACTTACTTTATATTGAATTCAGCATACTTTATTTGAAGTATCAACGACACTGAAGTACATTTTTCCTACTTTAGACAATCCAGTTACTTTATACCTTTATTACCCAAGAAGACAAGACAGAATTCTTTGAGACTGGCTATAAGTAATGATTTGTCTGACGCATCATTTGGTGACTGTTGCATCTTTAGATTTCTATGTGCATAAGGACTTCCCACAAAGAAGTTTCAAATGAAGATGTTTATAAAGAAACTAGTATCAGTAACATTTTATATGTTACATTAAGGTAATAATGTGAAAACTCAGGCTATTAGAATATCAAGGTTAACAGAAACAAAACAAACCCCAAAAAAGAAAAAAAGAAAGCCACCACAAACTCAGTCCAGCTGAGACCAGGGACAGTCGTATGCGAGATATAGTGAATCACCCATAGTTAATGTCCTTCCTTTATTAAAAAGTAAAAATGACACTCATAAAACACAAGTCCAGATATCAGATAATCGCTTTCATCTTCATAAATTGAAAACATCATCAGATCCGATGGTATCTATGGTTTCCAGACATGTTCATTGCACTTTAATGTTCTTATAGCCAATTATGTGTCCTGTAACACCTTCTGTACTTTAAGTATTATTAGGAGATTGGGTAACTGCATTTAAGAATGTGTTCACTGAAGGAAAACAAATGCTAGTAATGCTTTTTTCAGGCATTCCATTTCTTGTTCTTAACATAAAAGATGCACATTTCGTGTCTCGTAACAAATGAAGTACACCACTAGTACATTAATTTGCTCATCTTAGAAGTTGTCTGTCTTGCACCTTGTCTTATAAACTGGCTATGATGTATTTTTCTAGGATTTTTTGTTTTGTTTTTATTTCTTTCAAGGAACAAATAAGTTGTGTTTGGGGCTTAGTTTTTAAAACTAAAATAAATAAATAAATAAATAACTCCTAGTCAAGACGAATGCTTTAGCGATCACCTTATCGGGAAATAGTGAATATGAAGAAAGTACAAGAAAAACAACATACTGACCAAGAATGTGGAATCAAAGTGAAACGTAGTTCTGAGTTATGACATCTGCAACTTACCATAACTGTCTAATAAATGAAATATTAGCATTCTTGGTACCAAATCAAATTTGGAATTGAGTGGGCACCGATTTATTATATTTCATAGGAGTATATCTTACATATGCAGATTATCATTTTAAGTTTACAAAAATATTTAACAAGTTTGGTTAGTAGATTAAAATCTATGTTTGAGATACGTGGTACCAGATATGCGTGATAGTGGTCCATACTACAAAAAGTCAGAAATTGCTAAGATTTATACATTACTGGGAATACAGCATGTAGTGTCCTATCAACATAGTTTATTGAAGAATGGTAACATTGAGTGTGCTACACATTCGGGAGATTTATCTTGAAAAGGTTCAATGTTTGATGCTTAAGCCTGGAGTTTTTCAAGAAAATAAATAATAAATGACACAAAATTTGTTTATGCGGCATACTGATACATTTTTAATGTTGGTACTAACTCATATGATGTTATCCACTATAATTTTCAGCTGGCATGCCTTTTCTGTATCATCTATGCATCCACCCTTTTCTCCAAGTATTTTTTTCATCTCGTATACCATTGAAGTGCATTAGGTAAACTGATGACCACCTAGACTGAGTGCATACCTGCAGGTCACATGTGAGTAAACATATACATCTCCTTTCTGTGATGCAGGTCACATGTGAGTAAACATATACAACTCCTTTCTGTGCTGCAGGTCACATGTGAGTAAACATATGCAACTCCTTTCTGTGCTGCAGGTCACATGTGAGTAAACGTATACAACTCCTTTCTGTGCTGCAGGTCACATGTGAATAAACATATACAACTCCTTTCTGTGATAGGGTGGTATGATGTTCAGGAACAGTGTCTGTACATTGTGCTTATAGAGAATATAGAATAGGCCTAATCTTCTCCATAACCTTGAAATGGCTTAAGCATTTAAACAGAAAAATGAAAAATACACAAGTTATTCAAATATATCTACAAAAATCATGTATCCACTAAAAGCACTTCACTATGTCACCAACTCAATAAATGTTTCTAGAGTAATTTGAATGTAACCCTTTAACCCGCAGTTTAAAGAATTTCATGTCTCTTCCTTTTCTTTTGCACTGAAGGAGTGAGGTAAAATGCCATATCTCAAATGAGAGACATCTGAATATTGATATTACACCAAATGTGTTCATATCGAGCTACCCTAATTAGCCTATCTGATGTCACAAATATGTTTTTGAATACAGTTTTAAACTGCACTTCTGGTAAGAAATATAACAAGTCAAATGCAACATTTAATGTCTAAAATTAATAATACTTTACTGTAGCTACTTAAGGTACAATGACTGTGATTGCAGTGCATCATTCACAAGTAAAAGGTTAGATTTGACCATAAACAAATCACTTTGGATATCCACATTCCGCCCCCACCCCCAGACAAGGGAACCACTGTGAAAACCTTTTCAAAAGCAAACTTCACATTACTTAAGATGGAGGTGGAAAGTTTCAAAGCCCCCATGCTAAAGGATAGCACTGTCCAAGCTGCAAAATCCTTTACTAATGCATTCTATGGGCACCTACAAGAATGCATGGATCGTGCTATCCCAAGCAAAACCAAGACTCACTCCTCCAAGAAAAGGAAACCAGCCTGGTGGACCCCTGCCATAAACAAGCTATACAATAGAAGGAGGAAACTAGTACAGAAGAGAGTAAAATCCCAAGAAGGGAAGACATCCCTGATCAGTATCAGCAAGAAACTACGATCCCTCATAAAATCGCCCAAGGCAAGCTTTGAAAGAAAACTTGTCAAGGACTCCAAAGATAACCACAAGGCATTCTTTAGCTATGTCAAGAATCTAAGTGGCAATGCTCAGATCTGCTCGGAGTTGGTGCAGAATGGCACAAAATACACTGAACCAACCGATATTGCCAACATCCTGGCAGACAGGTTCAGTTCTAACTTCACCCCCCTCTCACCCCCAAAAGGGCCCATAACCATACCAGAAGAATGCAGAGCCCCTGAAATCACAGGCACTCGGATTAAAATAGGCCTTTCCAAAGCCAAAAACACAGCATCAATGGGACCGGATGGTGTCCCAGGCTGCATCCTACACAAGCTCAAAGATGAACTAACCCCTCACCTAAACACACTGTTCAAACTCAGCCTCTCCACAGGCTACAATACCCATAGAGTGGTGCACAGCAATGGTTATTCCACTCCACAAAGGTGGAGCCTCAAGAGACCCCGGGAACTATCGCTCTATAAGCCTGACAAGCTTGGTCTGCAAGGCTATGGAGCGCATCATCATGGAACTCATTAACAGAGACATTGGGAACCTCCAAACACTGGACCCTACCCAGTTCAGCTTTAATTGCAGATCATGCCTCCTAAACCTGGTGGACTTCTTTGAGACAGTCACCAAGGCTATAGACAAGGGAAAGGTGGTACACACAGCCTACCTAGACCTTGCAAAGGCCTTCGACACCATTCTCCATTCTAGTATTATAGACAAGCTCACCGGCCTGAACATAAACCCCTATGTCACAAGATGGGTTGCCAATTGGCTCACGGACAGAACCCACATGGTTAGAGTTGCAGGACCTAGGTCTGACTTTAAACCGGTTACAAGTGGAATTCCCCAGGGCTCAGTCCTAGGACCCCTCCTGTTTGGCATATACTTCTCAGAGGTACATTCAAGCACAGGACTACTATGACTGACCAAGTTTGCAGATGATTGCAAACTAGCGGCTATAATTGACTCACTGGCTGACACAGACATCCTCCAAAAGGGTCTCACTGAGATGGATACCTGGTGTCAAAATCATGGCCTCAAGCTAAATGCCAAAACATGCATAGATATTTCCTTTGGAAATAATAAAGTACCCACAAACTATCACATAGGTGGTAGCCCCCTAAATCCAGAAAACGTAATAAGGGATCCAGGGACCCAAGAAGATAATAATCTCTCCTTTAATAATCACATTACAAAAGTGGTTAGAAAATCCTTCTATGTGGCCCACCTAATCACAAAAGGGTTTGCATCCAGATCAAAAGAGGTCATTGTACCCCTCTACTTATCACTCATCAGACCCATCATAGAGTACAATGCCCCATTTGGGATGTACCTTACAAGACACCTGCAACAGCTGGAAAGACCACAGAGGTATCTCACCAAGAGGATCACTGGCCTCAAATGGATGCCCAATGCAGCTCGACTGAAGAAACTCCAGCTGTACTCGGTTGCATACTGCCTGTTCAGAGGTGATCTCTGCCTGACATACAAGGCCATGTCCAACCCAGAATTGATGGACATGCTCCACCTAAAGAAAACCTTATCCCCTCAAGCCACATGCTCTAGGGATCTAAACCTCACCACAACAATAAATAGGACATGCTGGAGGGACAGATTCCTGTCCCAGAGACTTCCCATGCTTTGAAACAAGATTCCAATCTACCTTAGGCAGAGCTCCTCACTAGCACTCTTCAAGAGAAACCTTGATGAGTGGATGGGAAACAGAACGTTTACCCCAGGGATCACTTCAGTGGCTCTGCTGGACAGAGGCACAGAGACTTGTCAAATATCCATACAGACTTTATTCACTTGAAAATAACATAGCATGCTTATGAATATAATCTGAAGTAAAAAAACAACTTGCCCTTATATGTGTAAGAATTTAAATTCAGTAACAGCAGCCAATTGTCCACATTAGTCACATCCAGCTCTTATATTGACCCCATAAAGAGGTGCCACCATTAACAGAATTCACTAGGCAAGTTGGGACTGAAAGTGCATTTCCTGGTCTGTCTTTCATATCACTTGCACATTGCACATGCTGCCTAGATAAAACTTTACATTTTGTAACTATGCAATTTCATCTCTCTCTGTTTTTCCTTAATAGAACTGTTCAAATCTTTGCATGTGTATTCCAGTATTGTCACATGCCAATTTGCTAAACTTTTTGATCCTAATGATGTGATATTTTAAGCTGAGGAGTTGTTTTGACAGTGCATAGCACATGAACTTAGTCTAAAGTATTACCTGTAAGGTTAGATAGATATACAACTGCAGAAACTTCATCCCGTTTTATAAACCTTGTGTCTAAAAGGAGGCAGTAAAGCAGGGCCACCAGAGAGTTCTGCATGTCAACATGTTATGGTATAGCATGTCACCAGACTTGTACTTTTCTATTTTCACTTATGAGGACTGAATCCATAGTAAGGATGAGGATGTCATAACACAGTGAAACTTGTGTTCATATTAAGGTATGTAACTGGCCTCATTTCTTTGTCTACAATTTCTTGTTTTTCCTTTGTGTATGTGTGTTTTAGGAAAAGGGTTGGTCACAACATAAAGGTAGGCATTTGAATTCTGTTATATCTTATAAAAGTTCATAGATGCTCACTAGGCTATTGATCTTTAAGAATCTATTGAAGCTTAGCCATGCATTTGCAAGAAGTTTATAACACTTGCACATATGAATAATCCACAGCCCTTATTTTAGGTATGAACAGCCCAGAGACGAGACATTTAGATGTTACCTTTATCCATTAGGGAAAAAGGTGTGTTAAAGGGATGAATGTGTGATTTACCATCAATTCATCAAGATTACACTTTACCAAAGTTAGAGACATACTTTCTTAATCTGGAGAGATGATGATTCTAGATCAGTGATATTCTCTGTGCTACATATTTATCCCAGCAATCTTTTGAGCAATTGTTTAGTCTATGATTGAACTGCAGGATGTGTACTTATGCCTAAAAGGATTGGGCTGGTTAAGACTCCATAGGTAAGGTAAAGATTGCTTCTCTGTAAAATTAACCAGAAGAAGGAAAGGGCTTTCAGACAGTAAGTTTTGCTTTTATGATTTACCCTTGATTTTCTTGGTGAGAAAGCACTGTTGTCATTCATGTTGTCAAGAGTTTCGATATGTAACTTATAACGTGGATATTAAACTCAATGATCAGTACAATAAATGTTGTGTTCAGCAGACTGCTCACATCCTTAGACATAGATTTATATATTCATAGGTAAGTAGTAGACAACCTGCTCCTGTGGACCCTTTGAAGCTTAAATAGTTTCCCTTTAAGTGCTTATATTAACCTACCGCATTTGGTCTTAGATTAGCCTTAACCATGCGATGGTCAATTATATTTTATCCTTTGGGAAAATAACTGGGATTTTTCAACAGATAATTTGAGGTGACCTATTCATGTGATAAAACATTTAGTAACTGAGCCTGCTTATTAGTATTATGGGGGGCAGCCCTGGATAAACTTTCTGCTTCCCTTCCACAGATCCAAGTTGCACTTGAACAGAGACAAGGATGAGCTTTGTTTTACATGGATGGAGAGTCTGCACCAGAGCAGTACTATCCTCTGAGAACTACTCATGTCCCACCAAACCATTCTTTTGATGTTATAGAAGAGGTTTAGGTCCTTAAAATTAGTATTTTTGATGCCGTTTGACTTGCTTATGTGCAATAAATCCATCAGTAATGAGTCTGACGATGCCTTGTATGCCAAACACAGCTCACATCTTAGCAGTCTGTAAGATACAGATTATAGAGACAGACATTTGGGTTGGTACATTGAGGGTGTATATTGTTTAGGCATTGAATCCTTTTAGTGTACATCTCTGTGGGCATTCCAGTTGTTGAATATATCTATACACATGCAGCCAAAGGAGCATTATACTTAGTGACTGGCCTTATGACTGGTGAGTAAATGGGACAATGACCTCCCCTAGATCTAGACGCAATCTCTTTGTTTATAGGCTGTACAAAATACAAGGGCTTTCTTATGACAATGGAAACATGTTGGTTGAAGATTAGATCACTGTCTGCATAAGTTCATAAATCTCGAACAAATGGTTAACTCTTTTGAGATGTATTATCATTTGGTAGTTCACACAAGTAGATGACATCAAAAAGGATAAGAGAATGCATTTTTGCGTTTATATTCAGTTAATGATTTTGGCACCAGTTATTTATTTGGGACAAAACTTACTGCAGGATGGCCAAGTCAAAAAATTGTCACCCTACATAAAATAAAGAAATTCATTACACACACTGCCAAGGTAATTATAGCTACCACCTACCCTCTCTCTATATGGATCCTTTATCAGGACTAACCTACAAGCCTCACTTAATTCTAAACTTGATCAGTGCTATAACAAAGTCACCAGATTCACTTGCAACAAACCTCAATGTATCCATCAATGTTTATCACTAAAAACACTTAAATGACTTGAGCTTCCTCACCATCTATGTTACATTCCACTTACCTTAAGCTCGTAGAATCATCCATACCCCATCAGACTGCCCAGTAATCAGACCCCTACTCCACTACTATCTTTCAAATTGTTCCCTTTGGTCAGATAATAAATAATTGCTTACTATTTACAAACCACAACGGGTTGCTGGGGTCAGTCTGTTTTCCAGGGTGTATTATTAAAATGTGCAAAGTCAAAAAAAATCATATTCAACGAATTGAAAAATAATGTATCCATAATTTCTACCTACCTATAATTCTGACCTTTCTCCAACATGCACATTCACCATTAAATGAAATGGCAAGAAGTGACATCATACAACCAAGGTATTTTATTTAACATCTCCTAAAAATTTTAATTATACAACACTAAGTTTTTACTGTTTTGCAGGGGGGCAAGCCCTCCTGCACCTCTCACCCCCTGCAAATTATATATTCCAACTCTGAGATTGCACATCTAGTGCAATGCCATGATCTAGTATCAGAACGTTGATCACACATTAGCAAATACACACTAGCATTCGATACTGTGGATTTAAGCATTTCTCGATCAGCATTACGTGAACTGGGAAGCATGCATTTGATCTTGCCATTTTTGCTTAAGTGCTGATACACATTTTAATAGTAAACTATATTCCAATAGTGTAGTTAGAACTTGGAATAAAATTCCTGTATCACTCAGGTTCACCTCGCACCATCAACTTTTCAAACCATTCCTAAAAGACTTCCTCTCTGCTTTGTGGCTTTGTTCGTACTCCTCACCTGGGATATAGTTGTCAAACATCCTTCATCACCTTACTTATACCTCCTTGTAAAGCATTAAATCAGGTAACCTGACTATCCCATTCTAATATGTCACTTTATTGTACTACTTCAACTGCTATACCTACTTCTAAATAGTACAACCAAATTACTGTTCAATTTCTGCTTCTCTATTAACACTCTGACTTAATTATCTCCTCTAATGCCCCACTCCTTTGCATTTCTTAAGTTGCTCCTTCTTATCTTATATACCACTCTTCTAACTCTAAAGTCTCAGTACAAGGCTTGTAAATTTAATGTTTGTGAAAAATCAATACATATTTTATTATACTGACTATTACACAATGTATTCACTCAAATTATATTATAAAATCTGTTGTTGTAAATATTGATTATATTAAATATTTTTCTCCCCAGGCCTCCATTGAAAATGAGCAGTCAAACCATCCTGGAAAACAAATGTCAATAAAGAAGTAGTTATCATTTGGGGATTCAGTGAATGTTTCTAGCTTGCAGTCATCTATGACCATAGTAAAACAGAGTCCTTTTGTATTGGCTTCTACTTCAGAGAAGTTGATGCCAAACAGGAGAGGTCCCAGCACAAAACCCTGAGGGACTCCTCTGATGATTGGTCTTTTTGTGGAGGTAACTTCCCTATTTTGATTTCCAGTGTCCTATCTGTGAGCCAGGTGACAACAAATCTGGTGACATAGGTATTTATTCACATTTTATTTAGCTTTTCTACTATGCCTAAGTGGGGCATTGTGCCAAAAGCTTTGGTCTGTTCAAAGTATGCAGTGAGTACCGTTTTGCCTTCATCCATTGATATGACTTGGATGTCAATTCCCTTGATTATAGAGGATATACAGTGACTGAAGGACAGCTCATAGTATCTATTGTGTACATAGATTCCCACTTCACTAAAGACAGGATCAGTTTTCATTGATATATTGTCAATGTGATAATTATAAAGGATGTTATGCTTTCTAGAGAATACAATTATAAAAAATGTTCACATTTAGTTTTAGGCCACAGTTTTGACATTGGCTATTTGTTTGAGAAAGACCCTCTTGGAGGATCTTGATGATGGCACCAAATATACAGTTATCTGCAAACTTGATTGTACACTAACCCTTAACACTAGCTTCAACATTTAAGAAGTAAATAGCAAACAACAGTGGACTGATGGCTGAACCCACCAGGCACATTGCTAATGGCTGGTTTTGCAGAGGAGATAGAGCTATCACCGTAGTTTCTTGGATTCTGTTAGTGAGCCATTTTGCTGTCCAGTGAGTTACATAAGGACTTGCATTTAGCAGGATTAGTTCATCAGTGCTACCAGAGTGTAGGATAGTGGTAAACCCATTTGCAAGATGTAAATGTATGATGTGTACCAATTTTTCCCCTCATCCACTGATTCAGTAATCTTCTGGAAGACGTCGGCAGGATTTGCCATTAACAAAACTGACTAGGGTCCTTAATTATTAACTTTATAATTATCCATTTCATAGCCCTATAGATGAAGCTGGTCAGATGCCTGTTTGCAGGCTGATATTGGATATCCTCTCTAGAGGGCTGAAAGGTCTTGTTTTAGTTCTTGGCCTTGGACAGTGTTTTGTAGACTCTCATGAGATTTGGAGGTGGGTGTGGATGCCAGTAAATGGTCAAGGAATGTGGAAGCATGACGGAGCTGAATTTATCTGATAGTCTGATAGTAGTTTCCCTATTTCCTCTAGGTCCGAGTATATATTTACTGTGTTATCTCTGTGTAATGTTGCACATTGTTTCTGAGGTTTATAACACAGTTAAAGGAGACTGTGTGGTTGTGTTTAGCCTTTGATGGCTATTTTTACCTCATATATAACTTTGGTTGATTGGATCAGAGACTGGAGATCCCTGTTAAGGTTAGTGACAGCAGTTTTAACTAGAGGGTTACATTATTTTTTTACCTGCAATGAGATTTTTTTCCTTTATTGTACAGTCTATGATCTAGTTTCACCATAGGGGCCTATCTTTAAATTTAGCACTGTTTACTTTAGAGGGGGAAGATGCATCTATGTAGCTATTTACTTGTACATAACATTTTGTGCTAAAGGATTTTGCATACACAGAGGGGGTCATCAGGTAGGAAGAGGTGCTTAATTCAGCCAGGTTATCACTCACTGTTAGCATATTCGCTTCAGCATTATCTCTGAATACAGAATTTTTGGAAGATGCTTCCAGCTTCAGAGTTATGGTGAATGTGATAGATTGATGGCCTGATTTAACTAGGGTGAAAGTTACAACAAGTAGGGAAAAGAGGTGTTGCATATTGGTGAGATCCAGTTCTAGGATTTTGCCACCACTATTTGGGGTGTGGACTAACTTGTCCAGTGAGTTTGTAGCCATAAATTGTAGGCATACATGTTAGGTGATGTAAAAGTTTCCCAGCTGTTGTTAAGGTAGTTGAAGTCCCCTAGAGGAATGATTTGTGGCTGAAGGTGTAGGGACTCTATACTAGTCAGATAGGAAGTATAAGCCAAGGGGGGCATAGAGAGGATTCTAAATTGCGTTATGACATGTTAAGGGGTTTTGTTAGTGGTAAGTTGGATATGGAGGAGTTGCAGGTCATTATTCTGTATAACCAGGGTCCAGTTGCCCAGCCTGGGTTACCTGGGATAGGTCTGTTGAGAGAAAGCTAGACATAAAACCAAACAACCTGCCAAACATGAACTGAGAATTGCTACCCTTAATGTAGGTTCACTGACAAGATGCAGCTTGGAAGTAGATGAGATGTAAGGGCAGTGCAGTGCAGCAAAGCCACTTGGCTTGAGATCCAGACTCTACTACTCAGGACGGTGACAGGCTAGAAATGATGTAGGAATTGTGGTGAGAGAAGCTTCAGAGTACAGTGAGGGATATCGTCAGAATTAATGACAGACTCATGACAATCAGAGTCCAGTGTAATGATAGGGCAGTATTCATAATCTCAGCCTATGCCCCACAGCAGGATTGTGATAGTAAGGAAAAGAGTGAATTCAGACAACAGTTGCAGGACCTTCTAGATAAAGCAGGACAGCATGAATTGGTGTTGATAATGGGTGACTTGAATGCACATAACTGGACAGAACAGGATATGACTGCCTGGGTCCACATAGGTGGAGCAACAGAAATAAAGGAGAGTCCATTCTAGACTTCTGTCTGGCAAATCGCTTGATAGTAGCCAACACATAGTTCAGAAAGTGTGTATCACAAGATCGCATACAAGAGTAGCCAACATGCAACTCATGTAGACATCCTCCCAGTAAGGGAAATGCACTGGGGTAGAGTCCATGATTGCCAAGTCATCCCCAGTGAAACACATGGCCCACAGCATAAACCACTAGTTGCTACAGTCAGCTGCAAGCAGTTGTTAGAGAAAACTCTAAGGTCAACAGAGACAAGATTAGACTGTAGACCTGGTAGTTGACTGGACAGAAAATACAACAGTTCAAGGAATTACTCAGGGAAGTAGCACCCCAAGAAGAGGAAGAAATAGATGGAACTGAACAAGAATGGCAGTGCCTAAAAACAGTATATGTTAGGACTACAGAAAAGATATATGGCCGAGCCAGGTATGGAAATAAGGTACATAAGGAAAGCTGCTGGTGAATGTAGAAGTCTAGGAAGTCATCAAAAAAGGAGGAGTGCAGGAAGAAGGAGATAGGAAAGACAGACCAGGATAGGAAGGACTACTGGTTGGCTAACAATGGAGCTAAGAAAGAAGTTGCAATATTAAAGAATAGGTATCGGAGATGCTCTACTTGGAAAGTGACTCAGTAAGTGGCACAAAGAAACTATATCAGGTTGCAAGGTTAAGACAAAAAGATAAAGAAGATAGTCAGCCACCCTTCATAAGTGATGCCAGCAACAGCCTGCTCACTAGTTCACAGGACATCAAAGGCAGATGGAAGGGGTATTTCCTGCAGCTTCTGAATGAAGAAAATCCCACAGAAGCTGTACTACCACAGAAACAGCCCACAATAAGAGCAGAAGAGGAGCCCACCCTAGTAAGAAGAGCATTAATGAAAATGAAATCAGGGAAAGAAGCAGGCTCAGATGCGGTCACAGCAGATATGATAAAGAAGGGTGAGATGGAGAGGAATGGTCCGTAAGGGACTAATAGTGTGGAGGAAAAGGCATATCCCAGAGAATAAGTATACTCATGCCAGTGTACAAGAGCAAAGGGGAAATCCACACCTGTGGGCAGTACAGAGGCATCAAACTCCTATCACATTGTGTGAAACCACTGGAGATGGTGATTGATAAATGGATACATGGTGTAGTAGAATGTAAGATGATAGATGAGCAGTTCAGATTCCGATCAGGATGTAGCACAATTTATCTGATGTTTGCAGTGAGACTGATAATTGAGGAGAAGATAGAAGTGAGGAGAAAGTCCAATTGGGCATTCCTATACTTGGAGAATGATGGACTACATTAGCAAACAGGTCAGAGGGGATGGATCAACAAAGTTGCTGTATGCAGATGATGTGGCATTACAAGCAGACTCTGAGCAAAATTTCAGCCAAGAATAGAAGAATGTAATGTAAAACTGAAAGCACATGGGATTAAAGTTGGCACAGATAAGACGGTGGTAATGGCAGCAAACTGGGGAAATCAGAAGAAGCAGTGAATAGTGATAGAAGGGAAGATAGTAGAATGGGTAAATGGCTTTAAGTATCTGGGAGGGGTGGTTGAGTAAAAGGGATGTCTGACTGAAGAGGTCAAAGCTGGAATCAGAAGGGCTGCAGCCAACAAGCATAGAGTGCCAGGTGTAGTCTGACAGAAGAATGTCAAAGAAGCTGAAAAGTAAGGTATGCAAGATGGTTTTGTGACCAGTACTGCATTGTACAGAAACCCTGGGCAGTAAAGGCAGAACAGTTGTAGCTAGAGGTAATAGAAATGAAGTGCCTGAGAAGGGTGGTAGGATGCACACTATGGGGCAGATAAAGGAATGAGGTCATAAGAGCAGAAACCAAAATAGTTCCAGTTGCAAAAAGGATCAAAGAGAACAGATTACGTTGGTTTGGACACGTGCAGAAAAGCAGAAGACAATCTGGTGAGGAAGATTTGGGACAGACAGGAAGAAGGTAAGAGGAAACGAGGATGTCCAGCAAAGAGGTGATTGGATTGTGTGAAAGAAGATCTGTGACAGTCCGGCATGAGTGTTGAAGAAGGTAGGAATGTGGCACTGAATCAAGAGAGTTGGCAAAAGTTAACAGGATACCCCAACCCCATGTAGAAAAAAAAATGGTGCTGATGATGATGTATAACCAGTTTTAAGGTAAAATTTTGTTTTACAACTATAAAGTCACCATGGCCTTCAGTGCCTTAAAATAGTGTGGTACCCCTGAATGTGTTTTCTGCATTAAAATCATGCATTAATGTGGTACTATCAATGGTTATAAACCATGTGTCCATGGTGATGCATATGCCAATACATTCCAAGGTAAAAAGTGCCTATAGGAGTGGAGGTTTTTGTTAAGGCACCTAGCATTGAACGGTGATACCTTTGTGTTATCCAAATTCTCTTTTGTTATGGTGGGAGCTTTGGCAGACTGATATTTAGCTAAAATGGCACTTTGAGAGTGGGCAGTTCATTTAATTTTGGAAGAAGTAAGATTGGCAGTTCTCATCTTGATTGTTGATATTTCTATTTTAGAGGAAGAAAAAACTGTGGTAGATCCCAAACCTCCAAATAAATCCCAAAAAAAAAAAAAATAAAAAAAAAAAAAAGAGAGAAGGAGAGGAGAACATAAGAGAAGATAATAAATCAATATAAGCATAAATAAAAAAAAAAAATAGTTATTGAAAAAGGCGAGTAAGCGCCGCTCATCTTCATCTTCACATCCAATGTCTCAAACTGCCATCATATGTCTCACTCATGTTATGGTTTTTTGTTAACTTTTTAGTGTTTCTTTCAATTGAATCAATTAGTTTCTCTTGTTGTTTTATTTATTTTTAATTTTTTAAATTTTTTTTATAGGGTGGAGGAGTTATATCTCCCAGGATGTGTATATATATTTTATTTTTTATTTTCTTTTTTATATCCATGAGTCTGCTGATGAAGAAAAGTGTGGGTGAAATCAATATACAACACTTTTTTTTTTTTTTTACTATATATGCTCAGAGGTGATTGATTTATCTACATGCTATGTTCTCTCCTTCGTATCTGACTTTTACCATTTCTATTTTAGAAACCATATTCGTTATACTAGTAAATTTAGAAAACAAAGGTGAGCTACTTTTCCAATTCTTTGTTCTATCCTTTCTAGTAATAGCTAAAACAGACAACAATGGAACTTGTGATTTTGTTATAAAATAAGGAACTGGAGCATTAAATAAAGTTAATGAACTTGACAAAGAAAATTTATCTGACTATAATGTTTGCA
This sequence comes from Protopterus annectens, assembly GCF_019279795.1. NCBI lineage: Eukaryota > Metazoa > Chordata > Ceratodontiformes > Protopteridae > Protopterus > Protopterus annectens. Next base: position 504,081,547 of record NC_056749.1, read on the forward strand.
TAAATATATTGATTTCTTTCCAAAATGGAACAATTATAGGACAAATCAATACGAACAATCTGCCTTTGATGTATTACATGTCTAACATTTAATATCTATATTTAATATTTAATATCTGATTCATTATCCATAAGTCCAATCTCAAAAGGTGTTAAAAAAGATCTGTGTAATATTTTCCAAATATTTTTCCATAAAGAAAGTTGTTTTTAAAGCTGATTTTAAAATTAATCTTTTTTTTTATCTTCAGTAAATACCATATTTATTTGTGTTTAATAATCCCAGTAATGCAAATCAATGTTAAGATATCTAATACTTGTATATATTTTGCATAAAAGTATTCTAGTAATATTAATGTTGGAGTTAAAATTAATGAAAAGTTCAATATGTGTAGGTACATTTTTATGAAGGTCTTTATTGGACTCAATTTTAGAAATAGCAGATTGTCTGAAAATGTGAATATATATATAGCCAATTATCTGACTGTTATATTTTCCCATTAAACATTCTGTGGAATACGTCTTAGTTCCTCTTAGAAACTGGTTCCAATAAATTAGATTATTTCTCTTTAAAAAAACATTTTATCAACATTATATGATTCAGCACATTTATTAGTATAGGCGATCAGAAAAATGCTGAATAACCAATTTTTAATAATAGGATTAGCATACATTCGTTTTTCAAAGGTGCCCAAAATACTATTAATAAAATCAGAATGTGTGAACTTATCAAAATATTTTTTTAGAAATCAAATAAAATTTAATTTATAATTACATGTAAATGAGATATGTTTGTGATAAAATATTTTCGTGGACTGACTTCCATTTAACTGAATTTGTTGGAGTTTGCCATAATGCAATTATTTTAGTAACTGCTGATATTGTATTTGATTTAATAGCTAGAAAAACTATACCTCCTTTGCATCAACTTTTACTATGATATTTGAAGTTAGGAATTTAATTTATTATATTTCTAGAAGGTATCGTGACAAGAGATTGGAAGATATAAAGCATCCTTAGAAGAACAGTCATTATAATCAGTGTAGGTTTCTCATCCATTGTGATGTAGAATCTTTTCCATTTTTCTATCAAGTTGAAAATATTTTTAGCATAATATAGTTAATGGAAATTGTTTTCTTAAAATCTGATATTGAGGATACCTATATATTCCATTTGTGTATTATTCCAGTTGAATTTATTATATTTTAATTTATTAAAAATACATTTGACTTGGTTTTATTTAGCTTTACAAGTTGTGATGTATTAATATTCCCTGAAGTCAACAAAATGTCATCAGCAAATAATTGGGGCTTAATGTTTGTCTGATATGTTAAAACCAATTATTATTTTTATTTTGTCTAATATAATTGACAAAATGTTAAGGGCAAAGAGTAATGGCAATAGAGGGCATCCTTGTTTAGTACCCTTAGAGCTTAAATGAGTTAAGGAAGAAGCCAATTCAATAAAAGCATACAAATTATGATACAGATTCATAATCAGATCAATAAAAAAATCAGAGAATGTTATTGATTCAGAGTTTCAGATAAATAAAACCAATTAACTATATAGAATGCTTTGCTTATATTTAAACTGATATTGATAATTCTTAGTTTGTTTGAATAGTCAAACAACAAGATTATCCTAACAGTATTAACTATTTCTTGACTATTCATACGAAGTCCAATTTGATCTTCAATAATGACCTTACTAGAATTAATTTGTCTATTCACAATGATGAGCATAAATAGTGTATAATCAATGTTTACATGAGATATTGTTTGATAGCATTGAATTGGGTTTTTATTTTAATATAGTAGAAATTAAAGTACATTTCCAAGATGAAGGAACAGAAAAATTAGCTTTAACTTTTGTAAATGCTTTAAATAAAATATTAATAATCCAATCCAGCATTAATTTATAAAATTCGGAAATAATGCCATCATGCCTGGAGCTTTATTAGATTTTAAGTTTTTAATCTGATCTCTTATTTCAGCAATATATATTGAATTATCAAGTTTAATTTGTTCTTTAGTCAATTATTTTCTCATTTAAAAATTAGATAATTTATTAATATTTGTTCTATCATTGGTTATAGAATTAATATTTTTATAATACTTTTTGATGCTAAGTATATCATAAATATCAGAAACTTTTCTTTGGATATTTCCTTCTTGCATAACAATTGTATATGGTTAAGTGTATTCTCTTTGATCTTTGCTAATTTGTAGAGATTTATTAGGTATTTATAGAGTACGATTGAAGTTTGAATTTTTCCAATCAGATAGCAACTTATTTTAATTAAGCAAGTTTATTTCATAATTTATATTTTTATTACACTGATTTTCCCTTTTTAAGCTTATCTGTTTTGGTTTCTAAAGGTATTAGATCTCTGGTGCATTCTTTCCTTCTGTGAATATATCAGATTTTAATTCTACCATTTAAATAAGATTTTAAAAAGTGCCATAATTTAGTATTGATGACTTTTTTATTTGTTATATCAATAAAATGTTTAACTCATTTTAAAAAATCTTTAAAACATTTATTTTGTATTAAACTTGCTGGAAATCTATTATATGGAGTAGAGATTTTTAGGTCTAAAAGTGAGTGTAAAAGTAATTGTGTTATGATCTGATAGACGACATGATGATTTTGTCAATGCTAGATTCAAGATTATTTGAAATAAATTTATACAAGATTGAGTAAATCTATGAGTAGTGAGGAAAATCCAAACAGCTTGTCTTAACTGATTTACTTTAAGGTGCATGCAATCTGCAAGTTTAAAGCTTTAGTATAAGATGTTAAACTTTCTATTAGTGGAAGTATCTTTTTTGAATACGATCCAATTAAAATCAGCTTAAATAATGTCTACTCTCATGTATGTTACAATAGATTCTAAATGTTTACTTGCCATTTTAGCTGTTGCTCTTGGAATACAATAATAGATCACCAAAGCATAAAATCTGTTATTCAATCGAATTACTATACACAGCATACCTTTAGTATCTATAAGAGAAGCAACTTGGGTAAACCAATATAATTTTTCCATAAAATAGCAACACCTGTTCTTTTCTTATGGAAGTTTGAGCAATGTAAAATTTAATATTCTCTTGTATTTAATATTTTAAAATCTTCATCATTATGGGTTTCCTGTAAAAATAAATAAATTAATATTATATAATAAGACCTCAACTTTTTAAGTTGCTATTCAAGCGATTTATATTAAATGATGGACATTGCATATCTCACATCTACATTTAGCTTTAATATACATCTCTTACTGTTTATAAATATGGATTGAGAGTTAGGACAGAGAATAATGGCTTCTTTTGTAACTATAACACCTTTAATATTTGAAACTATATACAACATGCTGTACTCATTATGGACCAATACAAACAACTGAGACTTAAATTAGTTAATAAAATTAAAGCATTCAAACCTAACCTAGAATATAATATAATCCTAATTTGATGGGGAAAACATTCAAACTACCCACCCAATTCAACCTAACAAATCAGTGCAATCATCTGCTACTGCTTATAAAACATTAAGAATTATAAATATAATTAAAATATGAATGATTTTTATTTTTTGTCATTACTGTAATATTCCTTTTCTTTATAATGTAACCTAAAGCCCCTTTTAATATACTTTGACATATATATTGTAATATTCTTGACAAATTATTTTCTCACAATCCATCTGTCTTTTCATCATATCTGTTTCTTCCCCCTCTGATTTTATTTACTTTATTTACATTTTTTTAACTCTAAAGCCAAACTCATCAATTGGAATGTTCTATGTTGTAGATAAAAACCAGTATATTGAAGTCCTTACTAATATTGATTACTAAGTGATGTGTAGTAATTTCATTTACAACAAACTAGAAGACTGATTACTTATAAAAATATTTCATAATAACCTGTTAATAGAATATTAAAATATGTAAATTGTTATGCATGCAAACCGATAAATACCAATCAAACAGAATGCAGCCAACTTTATGCAATAACTAATCACAGAAATTCTCACAAATTTTTTTAATCTAAATTATAAGAATCCAGTATTATAAAAAACCAACACCTAGCCTTAATATAAGTTTGTAATTAACCTTTCTTCTTCTTTCACCTACTCCCGTTAGGGGTCGCCACAGCAGATCAACTGCTTCCATTTCTTCCTCTCCTCTGCATCTTGTTCTGTCACACCAACCATCTGCATGTCCTCTCACCACATCCATAAACCTTATCTTAGGCCTCCCTCTTTTCCTGTTACCTGGCAGCTTCATCCTTAGCATCTTTTTGCCAATATACTCTGCATCCCTCCTCAGCACATGTCCAAGCCAACATAATCTTGCCTCTCTGGCTTTGTCTCCAAATCTTCCAATCTGGGCTGACCCTCTAATATATACTTATTCCTAATCCTGTCCATTCTCGTCACACCCAGTGTAAATCTTAACATCTTCAACTCTGCCACGTCAAGCTCTGACTCCTGCCTTTTAGTCAATGCTACTGTCTCCAATCCATATAACATAGCTGGTCTCACTACCGTCTTGTAGACCTTCCCTTTCACTCTTACTGGTACTCTGTCACAAATCACTCCGGACACTCTTCTCCACCCACTCCATCCTGCCTGTACTCTCTTCTTCACCTCTCTTCCACACTCACCATTACTCTGAACTACTGATCCCAAGTACTTAAACTCATCCACCTTCCCCACCTTTACTCCCTGCATCCTCACCATTCCTCTATCGTCCCTCTCATTCACACACATATATTCTGTCTTAGCCCTGCTGACCTTTATTCCTCTTCTCTCCAGATCATATCTCCACCTCTCCAGGGTCTCCACCTGTTTCCTACTCTCACTACAGATCACAATGTCATCTGCAAACATCATAGTCCACAGGGACTCCTGTCTGATCTTGTCTGTCAACCTGTCAATCACCACTGCAAATAAGAAAGGGCTCAGAGCTGATCCTTGATGTAATCCCACCTCCACCTTAAATGAACCCGTCACTCCCACAGCAGACCTCACCGCTGGCACACTACCCTCATACATATCCTGTACTACTCTTACATACTTCTCTAATACTCACGACTTCCTCATACAATACCACAACTCCTCTCTAGGCACCCTATCATATGCTTTCTCTAAATCCACAAAGACACAATGCAACACCTTCTGACCTTCTCTGTACTTCTCCATCAACCCTCTCAGAGCAAACATCGCATCTGTAGTGCTCTTTCCTGGCATGAAACCATACTGCTGATCACTAATCATCACATCCCTTCTTAATCTAGCTTCCACTACTCTTTCCCATGACTTCATGCAGTGACTGATCAATTTAATCCCTTTGTAGTTACTAAAGCTCTGCACATCATCCTTATTCTTAAAAATCGGTGCCAAAACACTTTTTCTCTATTCCTCAGGCATCCTCTCACTTTCCAAGATTTCATTAAACAATCTAGTTAAAAACTCCAATGCCATTTCACCTAAACACCTCCATACTTTCACAGGTATGTCATCTGGACTAACAGCCTTTCCGTTCTTCATCCTCTTCATAGCTATCTGTACTTCCTCCTTGCTAATCCACTGCACGTCATGATTCACTATCCGCACATCATCCGACCTTCTCTCCCTCTCATTCTCTTCATTCATCAACCTCTTAAAGTACTCTTTCCATCTGCTCAACACACTCTCCATGTTTGTGAGTATGTTTTCCTCATTATCCTTTATCACCCTTACCTGCTGCACATCTTTACTAGCTCGGTCCCTCTGTCTAGCCAATCGGTACAGGTCCTTTTCTCCCTCCTTAGTGTTCAGCCTTTTATACAACTCTTCATACGCCTTATCCTTGCCTTCTCTCTTTGCCATGCACCTCATCTCCTTATACTCTTGTCTACTTTCTTCATCTCTTTGACAATCCCACTTCCTGGCTAACCTCTTTCTCTGTATACTCTCCTGTACTTATTCATTCCACCACCAGGTCTCCTTGTCCTCCTTCCTCTTTCCAGATGTCACACCAAGCACCTTTCTAACCATCTCTCTTACTAGCTTTGCTGTAGTTACCCAGCTATTTGGTAACTCTTCACTGCCACCCAATGCCTATCTTAACTCTTCCCTGAACATCACCTCACAATTACCCTTTTTCAATTTCCACTGTTTGATCCATGGTGCTGCCCTCACACTCATCCTCCTCTTCTTAATCAACAATGTCATCCTACAAACCGCCATCCTATGCTGCCTAACTACACTTTTTTTCTGCCACCACTTTACAGCCTCTAATCTCTTTCAGACTGGCCCCTCTACATAAGATATAATCCACCTGTGTGCATCTTCCTCCACTGTTGTATGTCACCCTATGCTCCTCCCTCTTGTTAAAATATGTATTCATCATAGCCATGTCCATCCTTTTCACAAAATCCAGTACCATCTGACCTTCTGCATTCCTTTGCTTAACACCATACCTACCCATCACTTCCTCATTCCCTCTGTTCCCTTTACCAACATGCCCATTGAAATCTACTCCAATCACCAGTCTCTCACCCTTGGGTAACAGTCATCACCACTTCATCCAACTCGCTCCAAAATTTTTTTTCTCATCCATCGCACACCCAACTTGTGGAGCATATGCACTGACAACATTTATCATTACACCATCAATTTCCAGCTTCATAAACATCACTTTATCCGACATTCTCTTCACCTCCAAAACATTCTTAGCATACTGTCCCCTCAGGATAATGCTTACGCTATTTCGCCTTCCATCCACACCATGATAAAAAAATTTGAAATCACCTCCGATACACCTAGCCTTGTTCCCCTTCCATCTGGTCTCTTGCACACACAATATACCAACCTTCCTTTGGTCCATCATATCAGCTAGCTCTCTCCCTATACCAGTCATACTACCAACATTCAAAGTTCCGACCTTCACTATCACAGTCCTAGCCTTTACCTGCCTTCGGGCATGCCTTCCCCCTCTTCTTCTCCTTCGGCCAACAGTAGCCCAATTTCCACCAACAGTACTGGTTGCGGCCTTTGTTAACCCGGGCCTCGACCGATCTGGTATGTATTTCTGGACTGTTGTCTGCATGTATGATTTGGGAAAATTTTACACCGGATGCCCTTCCTGACACAACCCTCCCCATTTATCTGGGCTTGGGACCGGCACAAAGAAATGTACTGGCTTGTGCATCCGCAGTGGCTGGGTTAAGTTTGAAATTAACTTATAATAGCTTATTTTAATGAGATAAGTAAAGATCTTAAGCTCTATAAAGACCTGAAGAATCAAACATACAGAAAAAGTGGTATATATTTATGACATTTGATCTATGTTTGATTAGAGTTTACATCATTAATTAAAATTAACATATTCAAAAAGTTATATGCAGTTACCAATAATTTTAGAATAATTATAACAGTACCTGCAAACTATATAAAGAAAAGAAAACCTTTCCCACAATGAGAATCACCTTAAATCCTTAAATTGTGTAATTTAATGGGATCTATATTAAATCAGCGAATGCTGATTTATCAACCCCATGTAAGTGAAAGCTTACAATCTTGAACACTAGGAACAACAATTTTTTTTTCCCCAGGGAAAAAAAATCGCTGTTCCACAAAAAATAAATAAATTAATTAAAAAAAAAAAAACTCCAAAACATTACATAAACATTTTTTGGAATTAGTACAGATGAAGAAAGCAACTCATTTAGAATATGGACCTTTATTGACTGGTGCTAGAAGCCAATAAAGTTTTTGATGACGATGCACTTATTTTATTTTTCCAGTGTGTGGCTATTGCCATCAGTGGTTTTATTTAATCATTTTTAAATAAGAATGTTTATTGAACTTGTTTGGTTTGAAATAAATATTGTTTTCATTTTCTGAGCTGCCCTTTGTGTTTTTTTATTTTTATTTATTTTTTGTTGGTTTCCTTCCTTTATAAATCATGGGTGTGCTACAAGTGAACAAGATACAAGCACATGAAGACTACCATCTTGAGACCAGGATACCATTGTAGGCTGCCACTCTTTTCATATTCAAACTCTAATATGAGTTCAGGTAAGCAGCTGCCACAGCTTACTTAAACACATTACTCGAGTTTCAGAGTGATAAGTTAAGTAGCTATCGTGATGGAGTGGGATAAGGTGGGAGTGTAGGTTATGGCAATGGCCAGGAAGGGAATTTAGGATTAGGGAGGGGGAATTTTAGGTTTAGAGACCCAGTTTTAGGATTAGAGTTAAGGTTATGGTCGGCTATACAGTAGTATACCCTTAAATCACTTTTTTGTCTTTGTTAGGCTATTAATTTGACTGCTAGATACAGTAGCTGGGTTTTTCGTTATCCTTTTACCTCCTCACTCCTTATCTCACCTCAAACATACTTCTCTGACTTGGATTTCAAATATTTTACCACTCCTGCATACTCGGCTACCATATACTTCTCACTTGTTAACAATCCTAAATCATGATTACCATGTCAGTTTCTCCCTTCGTGTATCACCATTGTTTAGCTCTCCCAACTTTCATTAGCTGATTAGGTGGACCAGAGTATGAAATAACTGGTGCAATGCCATCATACACAAGACCTGATCTACTTTAGCAGCCTTGATGCTCCAAGACTCTTAATCATTTTTTTCCATTCCTTTGAATAGAGTTTCAGCCATTCCACTGTACGTCTTATTTTCAGAACCTCCATTGCTGTGTTTTTGGCTTACAAGGATTTTGTGAGCTTCTCGCATCTTAAACATTTTTCTAAATTTAAAAATTCCAACTGCTCATGTAACACTGATAAACTTTCTTACTGCTTCCCTGTTGCCCCCTCTCTAAATGTCCAGCATTTTGTAATCATTTTAACTATGTAAATTGCAGTAATTCTGTATTTTAGCTCATATTCATTATATTTCTTAAAAGAGAGAAAAAAAAAAGAATATCTTCCCATTAGTACCCCTGTGCCCCATGTGAATCCTTCACCGGTCTATTTTATCATTCTTTCTTTCTTATTATTTTCAGTCTAAGCCCATGTCTTGCTCTCTACATTGTTCAAAATGGATTAATTGAGGAGACTCTGGATTCTGTCAGCCTTGGCTCAACCTTTCACTATTGGTTTCTTAACAGTTTCTCTTAAAAATTTCCATCTTTCTTCCACACTCCTTTCTTTTGCTTTACTCAAACTATGCATTATGCACTGAACGTTTTCTTGTTTTTTTTTATTCCTTTGTGCCTTTACATATAATACCATTCTTTGAATTCCACCAATTATAGATAGTGATTGGAGTCCAAGAAAAGCAAATAACAGAAATCAGGCAGAAAAAAAATATATGCTTGTGTTAAATTTAAACCTGCCTTTAGGATTACTGAGCACAGGTGGTGCACTGTATTATTTTGGCCCAAGAACTGTACAAGTTTAACAGTATTAAGCTAAAACTTTTATAAGGAAGAAAATAACTGATATAGATAAAATGCTTAATAATTTTAACAGAGCTTTAGAAACCAAATTTATAGCTTGATAATTATTGACAGAAACTTGTAGAAAAGCAAAGTTGTTTCTATTGTAAAGACTTGTGTTTATGATCTCAACTTGAACTATTCATATTTATTTTTTAATTTTAACATGCAAACCATAAGCTAGCAAAATCGCTAAGTGAAAGGAAATTAATGAAATCTCTAGCAAACATAAAATTTCTTTAAGCATATGTCTTTCATTTATGTTGTTGTTGTCTTTCGGCGTTTCCTGGTTAGGGGTTGCCACAGTGGAACTCCGGTCCGCTAATGATTGGCAGTAGATTTTCAAAAACGCCGAGGTGCCAGCTCAACAGTCAACCTTCAACAAAGGCATGCCCATTTATGCATGTCTTTTGAACGCCCACCCAACCGCGGGGAGGACATGCAGACTCCACACAGAAGGCACTCCCCGCACTCCAACCGAGAATCGAATGGGAGAACCTCTTGCTGTGAGGCAACAATGCTACCGCTGCACCACCGCAGAAGTATGCATTTCACATTATCTGCTAGGAAACAAGCTGCAGGTATTTGGGACTGTAATCATTATAGAAACATTTTGTATCATATGTAATGTTGTCAAATATAACCGTGCATGTGAAATAAGCTGACGGAAATAATTTACTTAATGTATTTATATCTGTACTGGAAACAGTGGTGTAAAAAAATCCACTCATGGTCACACTTGCTCTGTAGCTGTTTATGAAATAGGATTTTGCAAAAAATACATATTTATGCATACATGCATACATGGGATGATGGCATAAGCGATATAAAAATTAAGAGAAACAAACACACACACAGACACATATTTTTGTTTCCCTACAGTGTACATTTAATATTTTCTATATCAGGAAAGTATGTGCTTGGCTATATTTTCTTTCAACCAGAAGATAAGAAAAGAAAAACATGCAGAGCACATTCATAGCATTCACTGCCTTAAAGGTTTTCAGAAAAAAAGAATTGCCTATAATCGCCTGCTGCCTAGGAAAGAAAGTGTCATATTTATGTGAGCACAATGTCATTCACTTTAAAGCTAATCACACTGTGGGAAACAAAGTTAATATTTAATGCAGAATGTGTCATCCTTGCCTATATTGCTTACAGAAATGCAACTTTTGATGATAAACTTTCAAACGAAGTGAATGCTTCAGGATAATGCAGCTATTTATTTTCTAATGGTGTCTATTAACTAATTCATATTCCAGTAGTCTGTGTTTTTGCTTTAATAGCTGCTGAGAACTTTACCAATGAAGTGTTCTTAAATAAATACTCAGTAAAAATTCTAGGGCAAAACCAGAGAAATAATTTGTTTTCTTTTTTCTTCAACTAGACCAGAAAACAATGCATGGCAGTTTCCATACAATTGCCATTTCACCTTATATTATTATTCATCGTGCTCAGAAGAAATATAAAGGGTTCCATAGTGGCCTCTGGATACAATTCACAAATTATGCTGAAAGGTAACTTCATCATGACTAACAACAGACTTTTGTTAACACGCATCCTCACGGTCTAATTATTTAGATGCTTACAAAACTAAGTATGTCACTTAAAAAGATTGAAACTAACCACTGTATACTTAAAATTGTCTAAAGAATGGCTTGTCCAAATTAGATTTCAGTTTAAATGGTGTAAAGGATCTCTACCTGGATTCAGAAATACTTTTCTATAGAAATTGCATTTTAAGGACTTTCAGAACAAAGCTGCTGTCTCACTGGCAAATGTGTGAATAGGTAGTTGAGTCCATAGAACCGGTTATGTGTAGTCAAATTAATGTCCATCTGAGGTGTTATGGCAAGTCCAAAGAACCACAGTCTGCACCAACGCTGACATTAGTAGACCTTGAAGGCTTATACAGAGAAAATGACACCCTTGCATGTATCTAGGACACAGGTGATGAAAATCATAAATATTAGAACTATAAACTCAGTCGTGAATCAGTTTGGCAAGGTACAGTTTTGCTATTAAATGACCAGGCAAGAAGATATTTTTCATATGGAAGTAGATTAACCTGCCATCTTCAAACCACCCTCTGTTGAGTAAAAGAAAATTTTCAGTCGTGTGCCAGATTTGTGTCATAAGGGATGAACCACATACACTAAGAGGAGATAATAGTGAAGCCTGTGAGGTATAATGTACCACCCTCACCTCCCTCTTAGTTGGATTTTGCATAAGTGACTGTAATCTATCCATCTATCACTGAATGACATTGAAACAGTTTTCTAAGGTAGCATAATCAGACACATGCTTCTGAGAAGATTATCTGAATGTGATCCACATAGTGGTGATAATGAATACCTCTACCTTAGATGACACTTCACAGTGCTTGAATCTACATTATAAATAACCTAACCAAGATCATCTATGGCAACTTGGATGTTAACAGGTAGGACTTTGAGACAATTACTCTAGAGATGACCTATGGAGTATGATTAATTCAGGAACTTTGAAAGAAAGATAGTAATAACTTAAGCAACCATACACTCAGAATACTATGGCCAGTAGTGTCTAAAGTGTTAACAATTCATGGTAAAACAATCAATTCAAACACACACAAAAGTCAAGCCAAAGCCGTAGGATATGCCCCTTCACAGTAAGTGATACACCAAAAAAATCAGTCCAATAAATCCAAATACTGGAGTTTATTCAGTAAAAAGATGAACGCCTTCATCCTGACCACGTCAGAACTTCATCAGATCCAATTGGACTGATTTTTTTGGTGTATTGCTCACTGTGAAGGGGCATATCCTACAGTTTTGGCTTGGCTTTTTTTGTGTGTTTGAAAAGTTTGTCTGTCTTCTCTTTAAAACAGAATCATACATAATTGACTGTTTTATTAAGAGGTAATTGCTTCAAAATGGTGGGCTATCTGGCATTTTGTTGCAGTGGATTAATGCTGTGAGGTGTTAACCAGCCTCATTCTGAAATTCTGGGTTTGAATCTTTTTACTTCTGTTTCATGTTGTATGACTCTGAGTACATCAGTTAATCAGGCTGTGTTTCCAGGTTGTTCCTAAAGAGTAAGTTGACCCTAGTGAGTTCACTTCATTAACAAATGAATAACATGACATATAAAATTAAATGAAAAAAGGTTAAGTGCTATGTTTATATCTAAAACCTGGTTGTTGTAGGGCAAAGAGTTTATAAACACAGGTGCTGAAATTATTTTTGTATAAACACTGCATTTATTAGTAATCATTCAGTATATACACAACCTTCAACTTGAACTCACCAAAGGCAACAGTTATACAATCAATATACCAGATTTCCTGGGTTTTATCTTTCTACTACAGTCCTAGAAACAATTCATCAAAGCAAAACTTAATGAACAGATAACTGAATTCTCAGCTATATATCTTTGAAGCCACAATGATGGGTGATGAAAGAAGGGTCAGAAAAGTCTCCTTGAGGAAAACCTGATGAGGACATGTATCCTGGGATATATGCTCTCTCCTGTTCTAGATCTAGTGGAGATCAGATGTGATAGAGGCAGCTATCTGCCTATGAAGGTAGGGATATGAGACAATGCCACTTGTAAAAGTGGGTGACAAACCTCTCATGCCAGCATGATGCATGACCATCTATATTGGTGTAGTGGGCATGTGCAGAGGGAACCATTTAAAAAAAGTCAGTCTTATTGCTTGCTAATTGAGTATTAGAGCACCAACGATTTAAAAAAATAATTTCCTGCCATTATCAAGACCTGATGCACAGTGTGTAAAGCCCTGACTGTAACCAAAATTACTTGAGATCACTTAGTAAGGAGGCTTTGGAGAAATCAATGACAGATGGTGGGAGTAAAATGTGCCACTCAACATCCTGTGGGGAATCTGATGCAAAGTATGACACAAGACCATGAACACAGCAGCTAGATTAATATATCAGAGTCCATTAGGCTGTGTAAAACACAGTAGCCCCATTATGAAACTGCGAGAAATTATGCACAAAATGTGGGGTGGCATTTTCAGGGTTTACAGATGTCAGGCTTTGTCTGGGGCCAATATATAGACAATGGAAAAAACATCCACTCTTCATGGCTTCCTGGATAATGGCCCATGCAGTGGTTAGCTCTTTCTTTAGCATGAAAAAATGGGTAACAGCCAGGAGAGAAAGGAGGAAGAAAAAATTAAAAAAAAAAACAAATGGCACTTATGTTCCCCCTTCTCTTGAGGATTACCTTTTTTGTGGATTGACTTCAGTCCTCGATGAAATTCTGTTTTTGGGGTAAGAGCTAAAGAATATGGGTGGCAATAGGTTACTATTACCAAGTATCTTTTCACAGCTGTTTCATGAGAAAGTGAGGAGGGTATTTTTGCTAAAAAAAAAAAAAGACATCCCAAGTAAATTGGATAACTTAAACCTATGGGACTGCATCAAGCTCAGTCTGAGGCCCCTACATTAGGACAGGCATCTTTGTGTTTCTCTTATTGATAATGTTTTTATGATTATTCTTTCTCCATTATTCACATCTGTCTTGGGTTCTGATGGTCTACTTTAGGATTTCTTCATAGGGCAATGATGATAACATTTCTGTAAAAGGTAAATCCTAGCTTTTTAGCTGATAAATAGTACAATGGGGCATCTGAATCCTCAGGCACTTCTTGGAGGGGTTATCCTGTGTTTATGAATTGATTTTTGACTCCCCACTTCGACTTTGGTATTTGTCTGTGTCCCTGCCCCTAAAACAAGAAAAAGCAGTTGAAGGTAGTTTGTAATATTAAATCTCAAGAGTCGCACACAATGACAGGGCCACTCATTTTGACTCTTAGCCTTTACTACAGAAAGATGAAGATTTTCTCACCACCCAATGGCATTTAAAAAAACACATTTATAATAATGGTCAGTAATGTGCAGACATTATGAAATTTGTTGAAGACCACAGACTCCTTGAAGGCGGTTGCTGAAGCGCTAGAGGTGCAATAAACTGGTGTTTTGAGAGGATTCTTTGTCTGTGGTCTTCAGTTTATCTTTTCTTTTTGGTTCATGCAGTATTATGAAATTTGTTGCAAGAGGCATCACTGTGTTATGGACTTGCATGCCAAAAATTTCTCATACATCACAAACACGAATGTAATACACTGTATTACTCATTTTGGTGAAAAAAGATCGAGATGTATCTTTAGACTTTCAGTGTTGCAGTTTTTTTGACCAACAGTCAGAAATGTATGAAAAAAATAGTATGGACAGAAAAAATAAAAAACACTGTATATTGCCCTTCATTCTCCATATTTCTCTCAAGTTCAGGGTTTGCTTAAATATTTTTATCTGTCTGCCACCCCCCACACACACACACACAGTTTATTTCTTTCCATTCTTCAAAGATATTCTGCTGAATAAATACTTTTGGCCTGCATGTATACTTGTGGCTTTGCTGGGAACCATAATCTATCCAGAAAAAGCCTGTTGAAAAAAAAATCCCTTATTTTATAATTAGTTTTAAGCACAGGAAAAAAGAAATTAATAATAAAGAAATGCAAAAAAGAATGAGGGTCTAGCAAACATATTTCTGTAGAAAAATGTACCAAAAAAAGTATTTATTTACTTTTTCCTGGAGAACGAAATTTGAGCTGTTCTAGAGGTCTTTGCTGATCTGATTCTCTATTACATGCATAAATGCATGCAAACATGAAGAAAGTTTGGGTGCTGCCACTACAAATTGCTGTACTGATGCTTGCACTGTTCTCCAGTGACATCACTCACCTTCCTGCCAAAATTATGCCAGGCATCAGCTCTGTGAAATTAGCTATTATACTGTGCTGTTTTGTGTAGATACACACTGCAGAAGAACAGAGAGCCCTTGTTTCCTTATCACTGGGCTGATGGTGGCTAGTCCAGGCCAGCGTGGCTAGCATGTAACATTAAGGAAGAGATTTAGTGATGTGACACTGGTATTAAATTACCTTCTTCTTCTTCTTTTGGCTGCTCCCATTAGGGGTCGCCACAGTGGATCATCTGTTTCCATTTCTTCCTGTCCTCTGCATCTTGCTCTGTCACTTCAACCACCTGCATGTCCTCTCTCACCACATCCATAGACCTTATCTTAGGCCTTCCTCTTTTCCTGTTACCTGGCAGCTTCATCCTTAGCATCTTTTTCCCAATATACTCTGCATCCCTCCTCAGCACATGTCCAAACCAACATAATCTTGCCTCTCTGGCTTTGTTTCCAAACCTTCCAACCTGGGCTGACCCTCTAATATACTTATTCCTAATCCTGTCCACACTCATCTCACCCAGTGCAAATCTTAACATCTTTAACTCTGCCACGTCCAGCTCTGACTCCTACCTTTTTGCCAATGCCACCGTCTCCAACCCATATAACATAGCTGGTCTCACTACCCTCTTGTAGACCTTCCCTTTCACTCTTACTGGTACCCATCTGTCACAAATCATTCCTGACACTCTTCTCCACCCACTCCATCCTGCCTGTACCCTATTCTTCACCCACCATTACTCTGAACTGTTGATCCCAAGTATTTAATCTCATCCACCTTTGCCACCTCGACTCCCTGCATCCTCAACATTTCTCTCTCCTCCCTCTCATTCACACACATATACTCTGTCTTAGTCCTGCTGACCTTCATTCCTCTTCTCTCTAGAGCATATCTCCACCTCTTCAGGGTCTTCTCCACCTGTTCTCTACTCTCACTACAGATCACAGTGTCATCTGCAAACATCATAGTCCACGGGGACTCCTGTCTGATCTCGTCTGTCAACCTGTCCATCACCATTGCAAATAAGAAAGGACTCAGAGCTGATCCTTGATGTAATCCCACCTCTACCTTAAATGCATCCGTCACGCCCACCGCAGACCTCACCGCTGTCACACAACCCTCATACATATCCTGTACCACTCTTAAATACTTCTCTGACACTCCCGACTTCCTCATGCAGTACCACAACTCCTCTCTAGGCACCCTGTCATGTGCTTTCTCTAAGTCCACAAAGACACAATGCAACTCCTTCTGACCTTCTCTGTACTTTTGCATCAACACTCTCAGAGCAAACATTGCATCTATAGTGCTCTTTCTTGGTATGAAACCATACTGCTGATCACTAATGATCACCTCCCTTCTTAACCTAGCTTCCACTACTCTTTCCCATAACTTCATGCTGTGACTGATCAATTTAATCCCTCTGTAGTTACTACTGCTCTGCACATCACCCTTATTCTTAAAAATATGTACCAAAACACTTTTTTCTCTATTCCTCAGGCATCCTCTCACTTTCCAAGATTTCATTAAACAATCTAGTTAAAAACTCCACTACCATTTCACCTAAACACCTCCATGCTTCTACAGGTATGTCATCTGGACCAACAGCCTTTCTATTCTTCATCATAGCTATCCTTACTTCCTCCTTGCTAATCCACTGCACTTCATGATTCACTATCCGCACATCATCCAACATTCTCTCCCTCTCATTCTCTTCATTCATCAGCCCCTCAAAGTACTCTTTCCATCTGCTCAACACACTCTCCTCACTTGTGAGTACATTTCCCTTATTATCCTTTATCACCCTTATCTGCTGCACATCTTTACTAGCTCAGTCCCTCTGTCTAGGCAATTGGTACAGGTCCTTTTCTCCCTCCTTAGTGTTCAACCTTTCATACAACTTCATACGCCTTATCCTTAGCCACATCTCTCTTTGCCATGCACCTCATCTCCTTATACTCCTGTCTCCTTTCTTCATCTCTCTGACAATCCCACTTCTTCTTTGCCAACGTCTTTCTCAGTATATCTTCTGTACTACATCATTGCACCACCAGGTCTCCTTTTCCTCCTTCCTCTTTCCAGATGTCACACCAAGCACCTTTCTAGCCATCTCCTTTACTAGCTCTGCTGTAGTTACCCAGCTATTAGGTAACTCTTCACTGCCACCCAGTGCCTGTCTTAACTCTTCCCTGAACTCCACCTAATAATTACCCTTTTTCAATTTCCACCGTTTGATCCTTGGTGCTGCCCTCACACTCCTCCTCTTCTTGATCACCAGTGTCATCCTACAAACCATCACCCTATGCTGCTTAACTACACTTTCCCCTGCCACCACTTTACAGTCGCCAATCTCCTTCAGACTGTCCCTTCTACATAAGATATAATCCACCTCGGCGCATATCCCTCCACTCTTGTATGTCACGCTATGCTCCTCCCTCTTGTTAAAATACGCATTCACCACAGCTATGTCCATCCTTTTCACAAAATCCACTACCATCTGAGCTTCTGCAATCCTTTGCTTAGCACCATACTTACCCATCACTTCCTCATCCCCTCTATTCCCTTCACCAACATGCCCATTGAAATCTGCTCCAATCACCACTCTCTTACCCTTGGGTACAGTCATCACCACTTCATCCAACTCACTCCAAAATTTTTTTTCTCATCCATCGCACACCCATTAAATTACCTATTTACTATAAATGCCACTCTAAGAAGACCTTATTAGCACAATATGATGTGTACTGCCATTTTGTGCAAGTATGCTTACAGAAAAAATAAACTGGAATACAGAAATATACATAAGTTCTTAGTTTCTGTGCATCCCAATATTGAAGGGGAAGAAAACATCTGGTAGTGTATTGTAGTGCTGTCACATAAACCGGTGGTGGATGGCAGTGTAAGAGGGACGTAGTTGGCATGGGGTAGGTTAGAGAGAAAAAAGAGCACAAAAATAAGCCTCCTTCATTTCCAGATGTGGTGGAGTATACAGCTTAATTATGTCAATAATAGGGAAGATCACACCCAGTGGATATGAGAGCCCCAGAGGATGTGTGGAATAAAGAACTTGGAACATTGGTATTCAATCAGTTCTCTGAGGTAGGCAGTTCCCTTGGATCCCTTGCTGAGAAAAAGAAAAGCCTTATGCACAAGGCTTACTTGGATGTCAGAGATGGGACAGCAACTATCACCTAAATGTCAGAAGGTGATGCACAGAGTTAGCAATATCTTCTAAACATCAGTATAGCACAGCATACTGCATATTTGATCAAACTGACTCACCAAGGCCCTTGTTGAATACCTATCATTTCAGGTACCTCTATGTCACAATACAACATGACATGGTATTGATGCTTCCATGTGCTATTACACACAGCTCATTGTCTGCTGCTATGCATGCCCCAGTCATGTGTGTCAATCCCACCTATGTATCAGGTGTTCATCTTTCATATATTTTACTTGTTGAGGGACCAGAAAAAACTGGACAGCAGCATGCAACAATGTATAGACTCATAACTCATTGCCACTGTCTGCAACAGTTCACTGAGAAGCTCCCCTATATTACCATGTTAGAAGACCAGTGTAGATACAGGCTGATCCCAAAAGCTCTTTGGTGCATGCTAGACATCGTGTAATTGTGTAGTCCTCTCTAGCTCCTAATGAGTTAACATCCCTCAGAATATCAGAAATTCAAACTGTCTTCATCATGCACATACCCAACACAGGGGAAGTTCATGGGTGGGTTGTACCTTCACCATGACTCCAGGACTTCCCCTGACCTGTCATCAGCATGCAGCATAATGATCAGATCTGGATGCTGGTGATCCATGAGCAGACAGCTGCTACATCCAGCACTGGCATGATGAGGAGTATGTTTTATGGCTTATGTGATGTATAAGGACAGGGACCAGACTGTGCTGTTAAGGATGGTGTTTGACGATGTTGCCATCCTGGGTGCTTCAGTTAAACACACTGATTTTGCACTCATATCTGCCTGTGCTGGTTTTGCAGTCCAAGGAAATTGGAGGGGGGGGCATGGTTGCAAGGTGCCTGGGCACATGGTGAGACAGCATCTTCCATCCTTGACCATCAGCACTGGCACTTGTTTTGGGTTTTCATACATTATCAGTCGCACAGTTCTATTCCTTCAGTATCCCTTGTGGGGTAGAAAGATAATGTGTGGCTGTTGAGAGTTCATGTGCGCAATCACATAGTTTTCCACCTTCTATGTCACAGACCACATCAAGCTCCAAGACCACAAACAACACAGAAGATGCTGCTAACAATTGCATTTTGGCAGCTTAATGCTATCACTGAAAGATGTGAGCTCTATTCCCTCTCTTAATATCATATTTATTGACTCTGAACTGACTTTTTTTTTATAGCAGCAAGTGGAATGTAAAGACAATGTTGGGTGGTTTAATGACAACATCAGGTGTTCTATGAGTAATGGCATGTGTATGAATAATATGTTCAAGGATATAGAAGCCAGAAAAATGGGTGAAGACTAAAATACAGTATTAAAACAAAAAGCATGATTTTGTGATGAAAAGAGGCCACTAATATTACCAGTTTATAAGGAACTTCATAGGTGCAGAGGAAATAGAAATGGCATGTGCTTGTTCCTACTTACCATTCTCTGCTGTTCAGGATAATAAAGAATGTGAATGTATAACTGTAAATATTATATGGGGAAATGGAAATAAAGTGTAGCTCTGTTTTATAGATGAATAAACCTAGTTAAATAAGAGGCAACAAGTTGTGACAGCACTTAAGAAATGTTTTGCAACTTACAATGTGATTACAGCGGAAGACCTTAATGAACATAGTGTTGACTTGGAAATACCATGGCCTAAAACATGAATACTAAAGAAGTTTAGAGTCTTCTGTAAGTAGCAAGTGCCATTTAAGGAAAAAAAATAAAGCATTTGAGAGGCTACGTAAAAGATATTGTTTGGTATTAGCCTTACTTTCTATAACAGATAGAAATGCATTGGTTAAAATATTTGAAGACAAGTTCCTTGGAATGATATGAATAAACCAGTGAAGCCAGTTAATTTACAAGTTACGCATTGGAAAAAATATCTGTTTACCTATAAAAGAGATTTAAGCAGTACTGCAGATAAAATCAAGTTCAGCTGCTGGCTATGATGGACTAAATGGTTTGTTATAGCAAAAATTATTAAATACTTAGAGCCCTTCCTTGTAAATCTCTCTCAACATTTTTAAAAGAAGCTATCATGATTCCTCTTACTTAATATTCTAATTATGCAGTTGTGGACAGCTATCACTCATTAAGTTTAACTGGCATAATATGGAAATGATACGAGGCGGCTGTCTGTCAGCTGGTGCCTAATAGTGCAAAACAAGGAGTAGAAATCTTTTGACATGTTTTTTTGAAGGGTCACTCAAATCTTACCCGTCTCATTTGACTTTAATATAAACATTCTTGATGTTGTTGATTTGGGTCTGCTGTTAAATGACTTGTACTTGAAATACATTTCTAGATTCTGAGAACATAAGTAATATGCTATAAGTTGACATTAATAATTATGAGATAGATAAGCAAGTGGCTCAAAGGCAGAAGTAGCAGGTGCAGAACAGTGTGTGTGTGATGTCTCTTTAAGAAGCATTTCAAGGACTGAACATGCATATAAATAGCAAGCACGTGCTAGCTTCAGTGCCACTTTGAGAGTGCAGCCAAGGGCCTGAGCATGTATGAGTGTAATAACTAGTTTGTATACAAGTTTACCTAACTTACAGTTATTGAGCCTCAGTCCTGATGTGTTTGCACATAATAAAGCTGCTTGAATAGAACACACAACGTCTTGTCTATTAAATCCTAACTAGACAAGTGACAGAAGAGTTAAAATGAGCAGCTACATTTAAAGAGAGAAAGCATTGACAGTTGTAGTTCATATGGTCACTGATCGGGTATCATTTTTATTTGCAGTATGTATGTGAGCATTACTAATGCAAACTAAAATCTGATTGATCACATTTGGTCCCATACCAAAGTAGGAATAGTAGCGACAACCATTAGAGAGAAAGTTCCAGAAGTTCACTGTTAGTCTTAAGCACTGGTCTGAAATAGAAGATTGCATTTAATACAGCAATGCATAATTTTACACATTGTCCCTATGCAATAAATATCATATTTTTCTACTCTGGATTAAGTAATGGCCATAGGAAAAGTGGACAACCATCTTAAATTCAATGCTAATGTGACCCTGGAAAACTGGAAATGGGAAATCTACTATGATGTATGAGCAGTAGGGATGAAAAGGTTCTGCTACTTCTATATAAATCTATTGGGAAACAAATGCTGAGTATTGTACTACAGCTTATATTGACAACATCCAGATGATTTTCAAACTTGAAAAGATTCAGAAAGTATTTACAAGAAAAATGTTGAAAACAAAACAGATTTTGTATAAAAATAAGCCAAATGCAACTGTAGCTTATTTAAGCTACAGACTAGTTCGAAGATATCTAATACTTAATTGCAAAAGTTAAAAACAAGAATCTAATCTCAATGCTGAATTTATGCAACATTCATTTAATAAAGGGATAATAGTGCTCTAGAAACTCTACTGGTTTTAAGGACCTATATAAAACATATAGATCACTTAGAATTAGAAAAGCAGATGTTCTAAGTAGTTTTAAGAAGCAAACTAATGTATAGTTTGGGGAAAGGGTGTTGGACACTGTATTGGTTGCAAACAAACTCATCAAAGTCCTCAAATAAGGCTATATGTTTAATTATCTAAATACACTTAATATGGCTACCATATACACTTCCCATAACCCTGCCCAATATTACAGTGTTGTACTCAACTGTGTACTTCACACCTATGCATGTGATGTTGAATGTGTCTGGCCCAACCGCTAACCGTAGTGGGTATTGTATCTGTTGCATTACACAGCCTGCCTTTGCCATACCTTATGTGTGATAATTGCATGGATAATTGTGCTAATGCATGCTTCATTTTAATCGATAATGTCTGCCATGACTTGTATTGTAGACCTGGTCCCTACTTTTGCTGGTGCCTCAATGTCTTGTTTCTGTCTCTGCTATAATAAAACTGCTGCCTGTTCATCCCCAGGCTTTACACCCTGAGATGTTTGCTTGCCAAGCCAGTTGTTTCTGCAGTAACGTACTGGCATACACACCACAGGGAATTTATAGCAGGTATCATGTGTTTATTCTTGTTCCCCCCTTGAACTATCAAAAAAGCAGAAACATTTCTTTAGTTGTCGTATCACACACACTTCTCAAACTTCCATGTTTTAACATGGTTTGTGCTGTATGCCATCACAGCCATGGTATGAGGTTTTTGAATAGTGGTCATAACACTCCGGGGCATATCCAGCATTGACTGCAATGCACAGTGCTCACAATATTATATAACCTGCTCCCTGCATGTCCTGTAATTATATGCAATGCTTTGTGAAAACCACAAATGTGTACAACTACAGACTAGATAACTCTGTGGTATGTGCATTTACATAAATGGTTGATAAATGTGCCATTTGCATGTCAATCAGTGCAATTCCCTGAGTGTTACAAGGACATGCTGTTTTTAATCCCCTGGATGTTGTATACCAATCAGCAATTCAGTGAGTGAAACCCTTCCCTACTGATGTATCTGACTCCCTGTGGACCAGATGATATTTGCACATTATATAGCTGGTAGGACATCAGCGATGATGTCTGTATTATAAATGTCCAGCAAATAGTGGTGGTTGTCTCCTTTGTAGTCCTAGGGCACAAGATATGCTCATGCACATGATGTAAATTTGATATGAAGGAAATGATGTATTGTATGGAAAGCTGACAACTACAATATATGAACCATATAGGTTCATAGGTTTATACTAGGCTATCTGCCCTAAGGCATTTATAAGCCTAGCCCAAAGTTTTGTGGCTTACGCCACCCCTTATGTTAAAAAATACTGTGCCCATTAGTTTGTTGTGCCTCTGTCCAGCAGTGGCCTGGGGATGATTCCCGGGGTAAACCTACGATCTCCCATCCACCGGTCAAGATTTCTCTTGAACAGAGCCAGCGAGGTGCTCTGCCTCACATGGACCAGGATTTTATTCCACAGCATAGGGAGTCTCTGGGTGACAAATCTATCCCTCCAGCATGTCCTATTTATATCCGTGCTAAAGGTTAAGTCACTTGCTCTAGTGGATCTTGTAGATATGGACTTTTTG
>NC_056749.1:504244269-504309269 GCF_019279795.1 Protopterus annectens
TACCATCTTATATATAAATTGCCAATTAACTTTTCCACCTCAAAATCAAAGTTGTCATCATTGGTGCACGACGGTGATGTCCTATGTGTTTGACCCTTAAGTATGTTTCCAAAAGTACATCCAGGATACATGCTATCAAATGTTAATAAAGCATTTTCCCAGCAGTCCTTTCTTTATAGTGTGTTGAATTGTAAAAAATCAGTGGTATTCTCTAAATATTTTACAAATGATTCTAACTCTTTCTTGGTGCCGTTCCATAATAAAAACACATCATCCA
Organism: Protopterus annectens; assembly: GCF_019279795.1. Lineage (NCBI taxonomy): Eukaryota > Metazoa > Chordata > Ceratodontiformes > Protopteridae > Protopterus > Protopterus annectens. Next base: position 504,244,547 of record NC_056749.1, read on the forward strand.
CAAACCTTAGATATTACACTATCTTTGTTTGCCATATATGATCTTTCTTGAAACTATTTTCATCCTCCCAAAACGCAAGAGTTAAATTAGCATGGCAACACCCTGCATCTGCCAATAAATGGTATCTTGGTACAAAAAATATTTTCTAATATGATATTCAGTAGCACACAAATTCTGTAAATAGCAAATGTGTCAAACAACTTGGTTTGCATTAACATAGCTTTAATATCTTGTATGCCATATCGATTAAATATCACCGGGTAGAAATTATTGACATCAAACTTAGCCAACAGACATTCATAGCAGCTAATCCCTTGTAGGGATTCATACAGAGTTGGCAAAAAATGTGCTGTATTCTTTAAAATCCTAGGAAACAGTGTAAGTACTTTCTTCAATTGTCTCAACTCAAATTGACTTATGCTCTGTCAACAAACCTCTCCCTGAGACTATAGATCTCAGGGGTGGTGAGGTTAAACTTTTATGTATTTTGGTTAATGCTTTAAATATCAGAACTACCGGATGTTCAAGCCAAATATATTCTAGAGTGGCAGAATCTAACAAGCCACACTCATACATAAGTTTTTTTTTCTTTTAGTCTTGTCTATCATATTGGCTGGTTTCACTATGCGTTCATCTTGAATTAGTGCATTTAAAGATTGCCTCTGCCTACGAGTTATATTAAAATATCTCCTACATTCATTATTACCTAAATATTTGGGTATGTCTGTTTCACATGCATGTACACATAAGGGGCGGAGATGTTGTAAATAAAACTGAATACAATGAAATGATATGGATTTTAGAACTGGTAGCTGATCAGCCCCCGGGTATAAATGGAAATGCCCCTTTAAAATCAGCTCTTAAAAAATGGATGGTAAAATACTGATGCATGATTGGAGAACTGGAAATTTCAATCTGTTTAAATATTATTAGTCTTTGCTGATTTTGTATGCTCATCTGAAGAATGGCTTGTCCCGAAAGTGGTTATGAAGAGATTCTATTAAAGAGTTTGGATTTTACTTGGCCTGTTGGTTTGTTGCTCTTTACATTTTTTACTCATTTTGAACTGTTTTTGGAGCATTTAACCTCGTGGGTGATGTGCATCATTTATTGAAAGTAGTAACTTCCTGACATTCTCATAGTATAAGTCAGTTAAGTCTTATAAATAAAGTGCCAGATTCAACAATGCCTACACTAAGTGTACATGATATGTATTCAAGAACATCCCTGCCACATGTTTTGTACTTTCTAGTCATTCAGAGAGACTACACTAAGTGTACATGTAGTCTAAAGTTCGTGGTAACCTTTATGAATCCCTGTCAGTATTTAAAGCTGCAAGAAAATAATTAGGAAAACTTAGAGGCGATCTCTGCTTGATTTACAAAGCCATGTCTGACCCAGTTCTGTTAGAAATGCTACATCCAAAGAAATCCCAATCCCTCCACACCACATGCTCCAGAGACCTCAACCTCATTACCCCAATCAACAGAACATGCTGGAGGGACAGATTCCCCACCCAGAGACTGTCCATGCTCTGGAATAGACTTCCCATACATGTCAAGCAGAGCACCTTGCTGAACCTCTTCAAGAGAAATTTTGATGAGTGGATGGGTAATAGAAAGTTCACCTCAGGAAACACTTTACTTTGATAGAGGCACTGGGAACTAATGTTGTGCAGCATGATGCCAGGGCACTTATATGGGCTAGGCTTGTAAAGGCTCCAGTACCATTAGCCTAGTACACACCTATGAACCTATGAAGAAGGTGTGAGTTATACCTATGTTGTCTGTTAAATCATAACAGTGTACACTTAGTGTAGGCTTTATGAAATCCCTGGGAGAGTGTATTGACTTTTTTCACCAATAGAGTGTTTGATAATTGGGTTGCATTCTGCTTGAATAAACACTACAAATCTTACAGTACTTTCATGGGACACCAACATAAGGCTAGATCCTAAGAATTCTGTTAGGATTTTAATTCCATTCCATCCTGCAATACCAGGCTACAACTCTTACCACACTTTTTGGCCAACAAACCAGGACCGAAATACTAAAGGTGGAGGAGTGTCCATATTCACCAAGGATATTCACACCTCCAGGCTAGTTGCACAACACAATGCATCAGAAATTCTCCAGGTGTAAGTAATACTAGGTATAACTGCAATCCAAATTTTAGCTTGCTACAGATCCCCCACCATGCCCCAAAATTCTCACTACACCTTTCTAAACATACTGGAAAATATTAAGATACAACCAAAACACCCTAAACTGGGTGATTTCAGCTACCCTGTCATTAACTGGGAAAACTACTTGTGTACCAACACCTTTGCCCAACGGTTCTTGAAATTCATAAATTCCAACGCCCTGGATCAAATAATCCATAGTCCCACCAGGGGCTCCAGTATCCTGGGCCTGGTCATTACCAACATGGCAAATTGATACTCCACACCAGTGGTCAACCCCTCGTTGGTTAGTTCTGACCATAAGCTAATCACCTTTGACATCCACCCCCCCCCCCCCAGTAAGGTAACATATGTAAAAAACTTCTCCAAGGCCAACTTCATGCTACTCAAGTCAGAAGTGACAAAAGTCTTGACACCCATGCGGATGGGAACTGAAAGTGCGACTGCCAAAATCCTACACTAAAGCACTGTACGAGCACATCCACTCATGCATGAATTGTGCCATCCCAAACAGAACCAAGATGCTCTCCTCCAAAAAAAGGAAGCCAATCTGGTGATCGCCAGTCATAAACAAACTATACAACAGAAGGAAGAAACTTGCAGAAAAGAGGAAAATCCCCGGAAGCAAAAAAATCCCTTAACAGCCTCAGTAATAAGCTGAGATCCCTCATAAAATCCTCCAAAGCTAGTTCTGAAAATAAAATTGCCAAAGATTCCAAAGGCAACCACAGGGCATTCTATAGTAATGTCAAGAATCTAACTGGCAATGCTCAGATCTGCTCTGAGCTACAACAGAATGGTATTAAATATACTGATCCCAAGGTCATTGCCAATATCCTGGCAGACTGATTCAGTGCCAACTTCACCCCCTCTCACCCAATAAAGGGCCCATTTCAATACAGAAAGATTGCCAAATTCTGGTAATCACGGCCACACAGGTAAAAACTACACTCTTCAAAGCTAAGAATACAGCATCCATGGGACCAGACAACATCCTGAGCTGTGTACTACATGAACTACAAAATGAACTGGCACCCCACCTAAGTGTCATGTTTAATCATAGCCTCATCTCAGGCTTTCATGCCCACTGAGTGTGCATAGCTACAGTTATCCCACTCCATAAGGGGGGATCCACCTTGGATCCTGGGAACTACCATCCCATCAGTCTGATGAGCCTGATCTGTAAGGCCATGGAACGTATTATCGTGGAACTTATAAACAAAGACATTGGCAACCTTCAAACACTGGACTCCACCCAGTTTGGGTTCGTGAAGGGCCGATTGTGTTTCCTGAACCTGATTGACTTCTTCGAATCAGTCTCCAGAGCCGTGGACGAGGGTAAGGCTGTCCATGCACCCTATCTGGACTTTGCCAAGGCCATTGACACAATCTCCCACTCTGGAATCATAGATAAACTTAATTAGCTTGGCATAAATCCCTACATCACTTGATGCACTGCCAACTGGCTAACTGATGAATACTTTTACAGTGTGGGTTCTGACTCCAAATCCAGCTCCAGACAAGTGACAATTGGTGTACCTCAGTGTTCAGTCCTGGGACTGCTCTTGTTTGGCATCTACTTCTCTGAAGTACAGGCCAACACTGTGGGACTCTGGCTAACAATATTCGCAGATGACTGCAAGCTGCAAGCCATTATTGAATCCCCAAATGATGTGGATATTCTACAAAAGGGCCTTACAGAAACAGGTGGTTGGTGCCAGAGCCATGGGCTCAAGCTTATTGCCAAGAAATGTATAGTTATCCCCTTTTGGAAAAACCATGTACCCATAAATTACCACATAGGTGGCAGTACACTAAACTCTACACTAAACATCGAAAGTGTGGTAAGAGACTTAGGCACACAGGTGGACAGTGGTCTCACCTTCGATAACTACAATGCCACAACAGTCATGAAATCCTTCTATGTGGCACACCTCATCACTAAGGGCTTTTCATCCAGAAAAAAGGAGGTCATTGTCCCACTGTACTCATTCCTCATTAGACCTAACAGAGTACAATGCCCCATTTGATATGTACCTCACACGGACATCTGCAACAACTGGAAAGGCCGCAGAAACACCTCACTAAAAGAATCACAGGACTAAAGCAGATGCCCTATGCTGACAGACTAAAAAAACTCCAGCTATACTCTGTCACATATCATCTACTCAGAGGTGGTCTCTGCTTAACATACAAGGCCATGTCAAACCCAGAGCTGCTGGACATGCTAGACTTAATGAAATCCCAATCCATCAGAGCCACATGCTCCAGGGACCTAGACCTTGTCATCACAATGAACAAATCATGCTGGAGGGATAGGTTCCTGACCCAGAGACTCCCCATACTCTGGAATAGACTGCCCATACATGTCAAGCAGAGCGCCTTCTTGGCCCTCTTCAAAAGTAACCTTGACGACTGGATGGGATGTATGAAATTTACCCCGGGGATCACTTCAGTTGCCCTGCTAGACAGGGCTCCAGAGAAGTAAATATTGTGAGAAGAAATAGCCAGAGAATTGTTATGGTTAGGCTTGTATAGGCTCTAGGGCCAATAGTCTAGTGCTAACCTATGAACCTATTATCTTATTCAGAGACAGAGAAACAAAAACTGTTGATCTAATATTATACTGCAAGTTGTCAAATTACTTGTTTGCATCTAGCTGTGAACTGTCCTTAAATGAGTGTGTGTGTGTTGTCTACTCAGACTAATTTATTATTTCAGAAGACTCTGATCCAGAACAAATGAGCAGGAATAAGAGATGATCAAACATAGATCATTGATGCAGTACTCTAAGCAATATGTCTCCTACCTCACTGCAATCAGTCATCTTTCCAAAACCAAAGGTGTCTCCCATACAGTCTGTCAGAAGCTTCAGTAGAGCTCCATAAAAACTCATTTGTAGTGCCAAAAGCTTCAGAACTTTTCGCCACCAAAGACAGCACTTCTTCAGTGACCCCCGTGGAACTGTTGGTTGGCTAGTGGTCTTCTAGTGCTTGAAAGACAAGTCCTTCATGAGGAAAGCCTTGCATTATATTTTATTTTATGAGGAAAATTGATTTTTCTTGCCAAAATGATATATTTAGTTAAAAAACTGAAATTTGTGGACTGTCATTTCATTTTTAAGGAATTTGTGTATATTTGAACTTTTTGTGAAGTAAAGTTTTCCTTTTGACTAAAATTTTGCTTAGATTTTTAAGTTGTATATGTCTAGTTCAGAACAATGTGTGTGTGGGAGATTCAGTGTTTTACTAACATCATAGCCACTCCATTCCCTGTTTTGATGTCTTTATATACAACTCTTATTTTATAGATAGAACATCTCTAACCAAGGATTCCTCAACATCTAATCCAAATCCTGCCCAATAACCACATATCACCACATCCATTTTCACCTTCAAACCTGTACCCACATCCTATATAAAATTACTGTTAAACTTAAACTATGCACTTCTTTATCTTATGACCTAGTTAAGAGCCTAAAATAACAGCCAATCTTGTCTCCTACATTACCTGTCTATGGAAAAAGTCATACATTATCTTTCTGCACAAAGGAGAAAATTCAAAAGATATTAATGACATTAGACCTATAGCAATCTTATCACCCGTCACCAAAATACTTAAAGAATGTATTCAAAAATAATTACTAGAATATCTCCTGCAGCAAGAATTCCTATTCCCTACAAAACATGTCTTCCATCCTTCTGTTAGTACTAGCATTGCTCTTCTAACCTGTATGGCAAACTAGTCTCTTCCTTATTTCTAGACTATCTAAAGCCTTCAACACATTTTGCCACAAAAAACTGCAACTTCAAACAACCTCACTAGGTCTTTCCCAGTCCACCCTTCTGTGTTAGAATAGCTACTTGTCCAATAAGTATCAGTCAGTCAAATGGCACTCCAAGCTCTCTCCTTATGTCTCTGTAACCACCAGTGTACTACAAGGCTCTATCCTTGCTTCCCTCCTCTTTAACATTTTCACCAACACCCTCTATACATCCACACAACAGGCCACCCCAATACAATGCTGCAGATGATTCCACTCATTTGAACATCTGACAACATGGTGCACTTGAACAAATTACTCAGGCAGCTTTAATAGCCACTGAAACTGCTCAGTCCATTTAAAAAGAAACTGCAACTTTTTCCCCAAATCCCTCTCTCATGAAAAAATAACTGAAGTCTTCTCTCCAGATAATAAAACCATTGAATTCACTTCTCATTGGAAATTATTAGGGCTGACAGTGGTTGATAATCTTTCATTCGACCTGCATATTCAAAATTGCATAAGAAAAACTCATCAAAACTTAGTTTTTGGTCTGTAAAGCATCCCTTTCTCACCAACATAACTAAGACTACACTTGCCACTACTGATCTCCTCCCTACATTTCTTCATGGTATTCCCTACTTACTAATATCCAGACTTCACAGAAATAAAACTTGAACAATGGTATAACAAAGTTGCTAAATTTGCAGCAAATACCCCATTCATAAGCCACCACTGTATACCACTGAAAAGCCTAAACTGGATGCAACTGCCATATCAGCTAACAAGCATACAGCTTCTTACCACCTAAAAAATTATCCAGCATCCATCTGCCTGTCCAGCACTAAAAAACATTTTACACGACTATGTTCCCAGTCAGTCTTGTGAAACAGTGACTAAAAACTCCTGTCTACAAACCTTCCATATCTGCTGAACATTGTACTCATTCAAGGTTGCTAAGGCCTAGAACTCCTTACCTGTATCCAACAGGTCAATACCACCCCCTCCCCCCAATCTTTCAAAACTACTCTGAAAGACTTCCTAGCTAAAATCTTGCTTTCTTCTTGCTCAAAACCAGGATAAACTGTATCCCTAAATGTGAACTAGTACCTTTTCATTCCTTATACTTCCTTACTCTCCCTTCTTCACTTCCTTATGTCTATCAATTTCTTTTCCATGACCTTCTTTCTAAATATACTAGAAGCCTGTTTTTCCCTCACTTCATATTGCAATTCCTGTTTGTATCAGACTAACTTATTTTTAATTTCTCTACAAACTGTCTACAATTTCTCTGAATGTTAAATTGTTGTAGAACTTGTAACAATTCTTAACCGATCTTTTTACATTGCCTAATTTGTTATTATTTAAACTACAGATGTTTTTGTTTTATTTTTGAAGACTGTAAAATTACTGTTCTTAAAATGTTTTTTGTAATAATTTGGAGCTTTTCTGCCTGGGCATCTGCTAAAAGCAGGCTTCTACCCAGTTGGACTTTATCAATAATCAAATGTCAATAAGTACATCAATAAATAAAGAAATAACAAATACATGTTCCTTTGTTCAACTATATAACAACCTCTGGTCTTCCTCTGAATGCAAAACAATGAAAGTTGTAAAGGAGTCTTTGGATGGCAGGCAAGCTCCTATTCTTCACAAAAAACGAAAAAAGCAGCACACACTGGATAAGAACTGATTGTTTTACTGGATTCTGGTACCTCGGCCTTCGCCTTCACATGGAACAATATTATGAAATACAAACCAGTATAAATACACCTCTTACAATCAATTACATAATTAAACAATTAATCAATTGAATGTTTCACCATTTAAAGAAACATATACATACACATTCATATATAAACATTCTACAGCATAATACTTAAGGCATTAAGATTCTAAATTCATCCCATTGGGAAATAAAGTTCCAAAATTTATAATAAACCTGGATTCCATATTCAATAGTTTTTGTTGAAAATTAATATTATTTTCTCCTATTCCCTATTCAAAAGCTCCTATTCTTCCTCAGCCACTGGTGGGACACACTTCAGTGACCAACAGATATTACTCATACTGCCCATCTTTTTCTCCTAGTCCTGTTGGTGTAACTCTTTCAGCTACCAAAGCCGACAGGTACATCCACTGCAGCTATAGGGATGCCCTTAGCAGATAAAGGAGAGAGTCACTATTGCTGGTGTCAGGGAAAGTGCAGGTGAAGGTTCTTCACTTGACTGGAATAGGAAGATGGAAGCTGGGACTAGTATGCCCATTATAAGTCTGTCTGTTTTCAGGGAGATTATACTTAGGGAGAATAACTTTCATTCTATTTGTATTTCCACAGGCAGGGCAGATTTAATGGGATTTATCAATAAACGTATTAATGCTTTTTTCCTTCTCTCATTATTCATACAAGAAAAGGAATACAGGTTCATTAAGTTTCTGATGGGGAATTTCAGTCAGAAAGTCAGATATTGCAGGAAGATGACTGAACTTCAGGAAGCTCTTCTCAGAGTACTTTGATTCATGTGAAAGTATTTCATCTGTTGTCCCTGCTGAAGAGTTTTCTTTTTCTGATACTTTAAGATGAAAGAGGTTTTCCAGTGAGACCAGAATGAAGTTCCTGTAGCACAAAAATGTTTTTATGATGTATTACAGTTAGAGATGCCAAAAGCAGTGGCCATCCCTCCTGTCTTGTCTGCTTTAGAGAATGTTATTTTTTACCATTTCTAACTCACCCGATGGTTAGCCTCCTACCACCATGAAGTTTAACAAGTTATACGAGTTATGCCAGACTTACAAGTATCCGTTTTATAATCATAAAAATAGAGCCATCAGTTATTTCTCTAACCAAATCTGCTTCTGCAATATGAGTTATGAATGATAACACCACTCCCTCTAACAAGGAAGGGAAAACAATGGCTAAGTTGGTGAAAGAAAAACATATTCTTGTAATACTTGAACTTTCAGATTTTAAAGTGTCATACTCGTTAACATTTCTTCTGTTATACTTTGACAATATGTATTAGTTAATGGCTAAACTTTCATCTGAGGTAAAGAATTCATTAAGTGATTCTGTGATGGTGGTTTCTCATGTGACTAAGCATATTTTAAAGTGTGCATGCGACGATGAGTCTTCCTCCAGAGCTGCTGCTCCTTGATCAGATTTGAGGAGATTTACTTAGCTTCATTCTCAAAATCTTTGTAATAATAAAGTTGAGATTTTAAATTTTTTCTTTGGCTAAAGAAGATCTGTTTGGCCCTTCTTTAGCTGAGAGGCTTAAGCAGTGTGATGAAAGGGGAAATCTGATTCAAAGAGCAGTTTGTATTCATCAACCCTCCTTTGCCTGAACAAGGCGAACAAAACAACTTTTCCAAAGCTGACTACAACCTGTTGTGAGAGCATGTATAAGCAGCTTCACAGCACCATCCCTTCAGTTGGAACTAGCACCAATGTCCAAGCCTACACCAAAAAACTATGTGAGCACCTATATAGCTGCATGGACTGACTCAGCAATATCTGACAGGACCAAATCATTTTCCTCAAAGAAGAGTAAACCTGTCTGGCAGCAATAAACAGACTCTCTAATAAAAGGAAAAAAATTGCTGTCTAGGACCAAGAAGAAGCAAGTGCCAAGTTGGAAGCAATCTCTCCTTTGTCTGAACAAGCAAATAAGGTCACTGGTGAAATCCTCTAAGGCTAACTTTTAGTCCAAATTTGCCAAAACCACTAAGGACAATCACAAGGACTTCTTCTCATACATCCACAGTCTCAGTGGTAACTCCCAAATCTGCTTTGAATTGGTGGTCAAGAATACCACATAAATGCCATATATATAGCCGATCTGCTGGCAGACAAGTTCAGTGAAAACTTCAACCCTCTGTCCCCCCATCAGTAAACCAGGATATCCCCAGCACCTGCCCTACTCCTCTCAAGACCAGGGAACAGGTCATTAATGCCCTCTCAAAGGCAAAAAATACAGCCTTCATGGGACCTGACAACATCCCTGGCTGTGTACTACATAAATTCAGACCAGAGCTCCAACACCACTAGGAACCCTATTCAACCAAAGCCTGTGCACCAGCTGCATCCCATTAGAATGGAGGACAGCCTCTGTCATTCCTCTACACAAAGGTGGAACATCCACCAACCCAGGCAATTACAGAACCATCAGCCTAATTAGCCTGATCTGCAAGGCCATGGAATGCATTATCATGGACCTTATAAACAAGGACATTGGCAACCTCCAAATGCTCAATCCCACACAGTTTGGTTTTGTCAAAGGGAGATCATGCCTGTTAAACTTGGTCACCTTCTTTGAAACAGTTAGCAAAGCCATGTATGAGTGGAAGATCATGCACACCACCTGCCTTGATCTAGCAAAAGCCTTCAACACTATTCCCCACTGGTGCATAATAGATAAACTCTCCCAGCTAGGCATCAACCCCTATGTTAACAGATGGATAGCTAGCTTAGCTCACTGATAGAACCCACTTAGTCAAAATAAGGGAAGTCGTCTCTAGTAGTAGACGCATAACAAGCAGTATATCCCAAGGATCAGTCTTGGGACCTCTACTGTTTGGGATATAGTTTTCTGAGATGCAAGCCTAAGCCAGTGGTCTGTGCCTGCCCCCGTTTGCAGATCACTGCAAGATGAGCATTGTCATAAATTCCCCTAGTGATGTGGACATCCTCCAAGAAGGCCTTACCCAAACTAATGATTGAACCAGAAACATGGCCTCACAGTGAATGCCAAGAAACGAATCATTGTCCCATTTGGAAAAAATGATGTCCTTACTAATTATCACATTAATAACATACTAAGCACCCAATCAGTCATGAGGGACTTGGGCACCCAGGTTGATAGCAACCTAATTTTTTACCATCACGTCACCTCCATTGTAGAGAAGGCTTTCTACATGGCCTACCTTATAAATAAGAGTATTTTGTCCAGGAACAAGGTCATATCATCCATGTACTCCTCCCTTATCAGACCCATTATCGAGTACAATGCCTCCTTCGGCATGTACCTTTCCAAGCACATGCAGCAGTTGGACAGACCACAGACATTCCTGACCAGCAACATCCAGGGTCTCAGATGCATATCTTATACATATAGGCTAAAAGCCCTCTCCATCTACTCAGTATCATACAGACTTCTCAGAGATAACCTATGTCTTGCATACAAGGCCATCTCAGACTCAGCCTTGATGGAGCTGCTGCATATCCATAAGTCAAACTCCACCTGGGCAACCCACATGCAGGACCTGTGACATTAACAGAATTTGTTGGCAGGATAGATTTTCTGTCCAAATAACTCCCCCCATCTGTGGAATAGACTCCCTCTCCATGTCAAGCAGAGTTACCTCATTAGCCCTCTTTAAAAAGAACCTGGATGACTGGATGGGAAACAGAAAATATAGACCTGGGATCCCATCTGTGTCCCTGCTGGACAGAGAAAAACAGGTGCTGATTTTCTGCTAACATGGGTGATATTCTTGGCTAGGCTTATAAGGGCCTCCAGGCCCCTAGCCTAGTATCGTCCTATGAACCCAAATAGTAATTTTCCCTTCTACAATAAGCTTTTTAAGCAGCAAACAGGGCTTTAAAAAGCAATGGAAATCAGGTCAAAAAAGAAAGGAAATGCCTCTAATAATCAGATAGTCCTCTCAGTCAGTATGGCTATGCACAAGTTCAACCCTACCCCCCCCCCCGACACCCTCCCCATGTCTCTGAGACTTCCCCTCGCCTTGAGGCATCAGATTGCCTCAGAAGTCTGAGACATTAAATTCTCCCTTAGATAAATCAGTTCTGTTTGACACATCTGTAAATGAGGTGGTTAAGTAGTTTGATAAAATAAGAGAAAAAGTTTAAAGAGTGTTTCAAAATTTTCAGCCCTCTTTATTTCAGAACAAAGAAATCTCATATTCTTCTCAGCTGCCATCTTCAAAAAGCAATTTAAGCAGCAAGGAGCAAGCAAAGAGGGTTTTAAAAACTATGGAAAGGAGGCACTATAAAGAAAGGTCTCTAAAAATCAAAGACAGTTCTCTTAGTAAGCATGAGCATCCCACCAGTTCAGGCCTCCCACCCTGGCACTCTTTTCATGTCTCAAAATCTTCACCTTCCCTTTGGCATCATCAGACTTTCTTAGGCACTGCGTTCAGAATATAAAGCAGCAGAGCTACACTTGGAAATGAGAATCCCCCCCCCCCATTCCAAGGGATTCCCTCTTGTCCAGGAAACATATTTTTATATTTCCTCATATCCTGCAATACACAAGGACTTAGATAGTCATGGAACTTCTGTCCCCATAGCAAAGCTTTTAATTCAATATTTTTTCCTAGATCCTAAAGCAGAATAATCCTGGAAGGCTTAAATTGATTGTTTTCTTTTGTAAACCTTTTTGTCATTATTTCAAAGTGAAAGATGGCATCTCTTCAGTCTTTGTAACTATGTGCTCCTCCTCGTCTCTTATGGTAAAGCTGCGGCTAAAGGACTCCTGTCCTCACATTCCCACTGTGAGCATTTCAGCTGTATCTGGAATACATCATCATTTATTTGCTTTATCCTTTGGACTGTCTGCAGCAACCAGAGTATTCACAAAATGCCTAGTTCCAGGCATGGCTTACTGCAGACTTCAAAGCATTCACATTTCTCCACATTTGAATAGTTGTCTTAACTTGTCAGAGACTCTCTTTCTGCTGCCAAAAAATCTTAACTATTTTTCAGTAACTTCTCAATCTGAGTTTTCAAATAAGCTGTCAAAAGACTTCTCTCATATCTATGTATAAAGTGGTCTTTAAAGAGTTTACTTTAAGCCTGACTACTAATCTGTGCTTTCTTTCCTGACTCTTAAAAAAAAGGGAGAAAGGATCCTTGACATTCTAAATGGTCCACATGTAGCCTAAATCCTACCTAGAGAAAACTCAAACCTTCAGGAAGGCTGATCAGCTGTTTGTCCTATTCTCTTAACTTCATAGGCGACACCCATTTTCAAAACAGACCATTTCTGGGTAATTATCTCATGCTATTACCTTTTGTTATACTCACCACAATAAGCCCATTCCACAAGGGCTTTGTCTTCTTTTGGGAAATTCTGGAAAGGAATGGGACTCTACAGTTGTTCAAAAGATATTCCAGACACTGGACAAGGTCATCTGAATACATTTTTACTCAGCACTAAAAATTGAATTTCTTCTCCAGTTCCAAATTGAAGAAGAGCTCCATCTCAAGGTATTGAAAACAATATTGTGATTTGTAAACTCATTAACAAAATGAGCATTACTGTTTTCACATGGCTACCTCATGGCACTTGGTGTTCCAGCTCAATTGATGTCTCATTTTCTTTCTATGTGGATTTCCTCCTATATCCAAAACACAATAGGTGGTCTCTTAATTTGCCCATAGTGTTGTGTGTATAAAGTGTTTTGGCACCTACTATATGATTAATTGTCTCCATTATGCCTGTTCTTTGACTGGCCAGGTCAAGTTCCCATGTGACTTGTAACCTGGTAGAGGATATTGATATTCAAATATGAATGAGTCATTGCTTGATTTGATTAACATCAAAGACAAGAGATTATTAGCTAGACAAAACCCAGCTACTGTTCTACAAGAACAACATTCCAGTAGCAGGTACACACTTCTATCAGATGGCTCTTTTGTGGCTGAGTGAAGAATATGGGCTAGAGTTTATTTTCAAATAGTTTCTCATTAATAACTTTACCATGCATACTGCACATTTTAATTCTGTTTGTAGTTAGAAGTCTTGAAATTTTAATGTGAGTTAAGATAATTCAAGAAGACTGCAATATATATATATATATATATATATATATATATATATATATATATATATATATATATATATATATATATATACATACACCTTCTAATTTTTCATACTTTGGTTTAGACCATAAAGTAAAATATTAGCTCAACTGTCCCTGAAAACTGTTAATCATGCAATTACTGTAACTAGCCTAGACAGTATTTGTCCATAATAGAGGAAAATTATGCCAATGAATAATGCTGTGTAGCTTTCTGTAATAAGCATAAACCTGCATATGGGATGGCACATGGTTTCAAATAGTATTATAGTAAACTGTCAGAGTGCTCACTGATTACATTAGGATATCTCTATCTGACCATCAACCTTAAAATGATAAGATCCCGACAGTTTAGTATGGGATCATAGAATTCATCATTTACAATATTTTTGGTCATTTTATTGTGAAACACTATTAAGGTGAAACTTGGGTAATCTCCAGTCTTCTCCTTATGGTCAGAATGAAACACAAAAAATTAAAGTTCTAGATTACTGTGATTAATTTGCTACTCATAACTTAATATACCATGACTTGGCAGGTAAGAAACTAACTAAATGACTTGCCTTCGATGTAGTTGAGCAAATATGTTCTATAGAAAATGTTATATAAGCATCAAAGGTATTACAGGCAGTAAATACAAAAATAAATAAATACAAATTTCTCAATGCATGTATAGCTGGAACTCGAAGAATGAAGCCAGAAAATAGTATTAACTAGATGAAGCATAATTGTTGTTAAAACATTTTAACTAGTTAATTAGTTGTTAGCTGAAATAGTGTCTTGTCTGAACCCTTATAATCTTCACATGAATTAAATTTCTCCATGCACAGGAGATCTATTACATTTATGCTAATGCAGCACCAGAAGTGAGATCCTATTCAGAGAACTATGTCTGGCATGCAAGGCATCACTGGTCCCCACTTTGATGGACTGTCCTTATCCGCAATACAAACAGCACCAGAATTACCCATTCAAAAGAGTTAAACCTTGTCTGTGATATTAATAGTACCCGCTAGACATTAGAGAGACAGGTATATATCCCAGAGATGGCCCCTTCTCTGGAACAGACTTCCTAAAGATGTGAAGCAGAGTTCATCCCTAAGCCAATTCAGGTGTCAGCTGGATGGGGAACTGGATTTCATCTGTTTTTTGGCACCTACGTCTCTGTCACAGGCAACCTTGTAAATATTTCATCTCCCAAGCCCCTGCTTATAAGTGTGTTATCTGCAAAATCCTTGCTTACACTTATCAAGGGTACCAGAACTTGTCAGAGATTTGGGGTGCATAGCTAGGACTAAAGAGAACCCAGTGGTCATTAGCCTAGTATACCTCTGAATCTATGGTGTCAAAGCTTTATAAAAATTACAATTGCTGTGAAGGGGGGACCAATCATTTATTAACTGGAATGCTTTAAATGAGCTAAACAGAAGAAACTAATGAAAACCTCCTAGGATTCAGCTACTCCGTGATTACAATATTGGATTACCTCAGAGGCTCAGACTACTGTGCTAACTAACGGATTACTGGTGACAAAAAAGAACTTTTGGAGGAGTACTTCAGAAATGGGTGCAATAATGCAAACCACCTAGAAAACAGGTCATAAAGAATAAATGTGGCAATTATTGATCTGACTATAGTGGCATTCAAGAAAGAACTATTGACCTTCTAGTGAATGTCTATCAGCAAACATAATGATCCCCCCCAGTCTTATTTTATTCCAACAATAGAATGGATCCAAATAGTAGTGAAAAATAGTAAGAGTTCTAGGATTGCTTTTATGCCCCAGTGGAAACACTGTAAGAGAATATTTCCCCTTGGGGAAGCAGTAACTTTAATTAAAAGATGCAGTATATGACCACTCTTACAGATCCAATGATGGTCAGTATCTGGGGCAAAGGCATTCACCAGAGGGTATAGCAGCACATTAACAGAAGTTCATCACTTGAGAAGAACAGTCAGGATAGCACTATCTCATCTGAAACCTTCTTCCAGTATTTACAACTGTGAACACTGATGAGTGCTGTTAGGTCAAGACAGGCTTGACGTGTCTTAGCAGTACTCCAACAAAATAATCACTAATCCACATAAAGTCTTGACTGTAACCTAAAAAAATATGTTACATCTATTTTTTGTGTTATATTCTTGAATAGCACCGTTTTACTGATTAAATTTCTAGTCAAGTACTAAGCAATCAGTATGTAGACTATTACTAGCCCAGCCAATAACAGATGCTCAAAAGTTCACTCCAGCCTAAAGGACAGAATCAGAAACTAGACTGAGGTGGTATCTGAGGCCGTCCATTAAATTATCTAGGTTTGCCTTTAAGTTACAAAGGGTGATACTGAGCTGGTCATGAAATGGATTTTTTTTCCTCAGAATACATTGGGATGAGAATCTATCATGCCAGCATATTTTGATGATAAAGATTTAGTTCTTTTAATGAGATATTTTATAATCCATGTATTCAGTTAAGGAATAGGAAGACAAAGATGGTCTGGCCTTTAATGGTCTGAAAGACTAGACATAAATCATATGTTTATAAGTGAGTTCTAGGCAATTAATCTACAGACCATTACAGACCTAACTGGGAAAAAATATCCTTATTCAAAAGTTTCCTCAAGCATCTAGAAGGACAATACAAGCTGGAACAGGGAAGAATTTGAGGCTGCTCACCCAGTTACTTGTAATGGAAGTTTGTTGCACAGCTAAGGAATCCAGTGGGATAAGAATCTATAACACCAACATGTCTTTTTTTCATCTGCTGATGAAGATTTTGTTCCTTTAACTGGATATTTGACGTAACATTTGTTCTGTGAAGGTATATATGGCCAAAGAGGATGGACACTGATTTCACAAAGGAATATGTGATGCTGATTATAGAGAGAGGGCTACCAATCTGTCTTGACAACAGAGTTTTGAAGCTACAAATCTTTTTTGTTATGAACCACCTATGTGTCTTAGTTTGAGTGATATGTGTAGAAAAGTGCATGTCAAAATGTAGTGTAATGAGAAAAAATAAAGCAGGATGAACACTTAATAGGATTTGGTGGAGATGCGTTCAAAAAAATAGAGAGAGGCAGACAGATGGCTACTGCAGACATGATAGAATTATGAACAAGAGTGTCCGAATGCCTAATACCAGTGTTTTAAATGAACTGTGCTACATTTTCTCACATTTAAGATTCTTGTCCCTGCACCAATTGTAAACATGATCTAACCCATCTTGGAGAAACTGAGTGTCATTGAAAGCTTGAATAACCTAATATGATTTATACCTCTCAGCAAAC
Organism: Protopterus annectens; assembly: GCF_019279795.1. Lineage (NCBI taxonomy): Eukaryota > Metazoa > Chordata > Ceratodontiformes > Protopteridae > Protopterus > Protopterus annectens. The sequence goes on from NC_056749.1 coordinate 504,261,603, forward strand.
AGACCACCACAAGTGAAAGCCAAAATAATCAATACAAAAAAGCAACAACAAGGCTATTTGAAGAGAAAAATAGACAAAGATACCCAGATATGGAAAATTTCACAATACAAAAAATAAGATCACAAAGGCGGAACACACATCAGAAGATTAGTAAAGCATAAGTTAAACAAATAGAAACTAAAGTTATGGAATACCTACTATTTGAAAGGCTTAGTGTTGAAAGTCTAACACACATGTCACAGCATGGTGGAACGATGAGTCCCCACAGGTAGGGTGTGACATCTGAAGAAGAAATATGGACATGGGAAAGAAAGAGATTTAATATGGTGCAATATTTATTCAAAGGAAAAAAAAACTGTCCTATACAAAAAAGCAGCACCAAAGATATTTAAAGAGAAATACAGGCAAAGCTGTCTGGATGTGAAAAATTTTACAGTACAAAAAATAAAACAAAGAGGAGAAGTAGAAAAGAGGATTAGTAAAGGAAAAGTTAAAGACTAGAAACTCAAGTTATAGATCACCTGTGAATTGTGTAGAAAGGCCAACTCTATTAACATTACAGCATGATGGAACAGTGAAACCCCAAATTAAGGAGAAATGGGTAGAATGGAAATATCTGATCAGTAGCCACATGAAGATGCTGTGTGTCATTCAGGAGGAAACCAGCACAAAAGTTCAGTTGCAGATACACAGCAAGGGAAAACACATGAAAGAGTGGCAACTTTGACACAGTAAATGTTATGGAGTAAAAGGCAAGTGAGTTCCCATATGAAAGAACAACAAATGATGCAAAATGCAGATGAAGAGAATATGCCACAGAAAAATTTCTGGAACTTTATGTAGAATGCTTGTTTAATAGAGATGGGTAGACATATTTAGATCAATGAAAGAAATAGATTACAGAAAGTGAATAAGACCTGAAATTTGAGCACAGTAATCAAGACTATTAACAGAAATTCATGCAACATAAAAGTAAATATGATATTTTACTGTGCAGCTAAACTAATAACAGATAGTCGTTTCCACAAAAATATAGGACAATAAGGGAAGGGAAGAGAAGAAATCAAATGGCATCATGGTATCAAATAGAGAAAACTATAAAGCAATTTAAGACACAAACTGTCACTGTTAGAACAGTATAGAAAAGGGAGCAGATCGATAAAAATACTTAGAAAGATAAACGTGTTAAAAGCCATGTGGAGTAATAATACAGACCACGATCTCAAGTGCACTAGTGCAAATAAACTAAAGATGTTGGCACAGGTAGAAAAAAGCTTAGAAGATATGCAGATAAACAGAAAGGAATAGTAGAAAATAAGCAATTCATTGATGATCCAAAACAGTTTTATAGAGAATTAGGAAACAAAGCAAAACAAATAGAAACACTACCAAAACAAATAAAAAAGAGAGACACTTTGGAGAAATAAATATGAAAACCTCTATGGAACATAGTAAAGATACAGAATAGATAAGAGAAATAAAAGAAACAGTAAGAAGTTCAAATGTACACGATATGAACTAGGATGATGTTTTGGCCAGAGAAATTGAAAGAATATAAAGAAAAGCTCCTAACTGGAAAACCTCAGGCCCAGATGCAGTACCTAGCTTCTGGCTAAAAGTATTAACATCTTTACTTGAAGATTTATACTTGAGTATGAACTACATCTATCCATAGACACACACCAGCCTGGTTAACAAGAGGAAAAAAAAACACTCCTACTTAAGAGTGAACCTGTAAGCTATAATTCTAAAAGCTATAGATCAATAACTTGCCTTCCTACAATGTATAAACTGTACATTGGAACTGATGCCAACAAGAGTTTATAGTCTTTTAGAGGAAAACTCAATCATGGAAAAAGGATAAAAGAAAATCATAAGAAACAAAGTATCATTTGTTGTCAAATGAAGTCATAATGGAGAATTAGAAAAAGGGGAAGAATTTAAGTATCAGAGTACAACAAAAATGAACCAGCACAAGGGAGAAGAGTGCCTAAATCTAATTTATTGTGGCAATATCTGAAAAGTTCATACTGCAAACCGGTTTCTGCTGTGAGACCAGCCTTCCTCAGTGCAACAAAAATAGTATGGATAGCACATCCTGGTATATCCTTATATATATATATATATATAGCCAAAAATATTAAAGGCATATACACCCTAAAAAACAAATATGTACAAATTGTGAATAAAAATATATAGACAATGAACATAAAAAATAAATCCTATGACATTAACAAAAAATAAAAAAATCAGCAAAATCAGAAGCTGGCTCCAAATGACTAATTTGTTTCATTTAAACCAGGTTTGAATAAAGCTCCTAACCTGGTAATCCATGAGGATTCCATATTATCTAATCTGTCATGCCAGCCTGCTTTAAGATTTCTGTGCATTTCAATTTTATCAATGATGGTGAATTTAAATTGTGCGGTTTTGTGAATCATAGTATGCTTGTATAAAGCATTAGAAATGTTATGATTTCTGATAGCGTGGAGGTGTTCACTTATCCGATGTCTGAATGGTCTGGAAGTTTGGCCTATGTAGAAAGAGAAACATGTACATGTGGCCAAATAGATCACCCAGTCAGTACTGCAGTTACCAAAATTTTTTTTATCTGGTATACCTTGGAGGTATTACACCTAGTAAATTCTTTAGTCTTAAAGATGTATCTTCATGCACTGCAATGATCACAAGGAACACAACCTATCAATGGGTCACCAAATAAGGTTGTCTGCATGGGTATAGATGGATTATACCTTTTGTAATGTTTAAAATGAGAGTTGATAGTTCTACCCTTACGATAGGAAAAAGCACATCTTTCTGATAATATATCGTTCAAATGTTCATGAGCCCGCAAGATATCGCAATAGTTGTTGATAATATCTCTAAATGAAGGTGTATTGCTTCCAAATATAGCAACAAAAATGATGGGTTGAGATGTTAATGTATTGGGTCTGTCATGTGAGTGTTTATATTGTAAAAGTTGTGATCTAGGCATATCTTTAACTTCAATAATAGTTTGGGTAATGCAATATCTATTGTAACCTCTACTTGCCAATCTGTTACTCAAATCTTGTTCACATTCTGAGTGGGATTCTTGGGAAGAACAAATTCATTTCATACGTAAAAATTGAGATTTGGGGATGATGTTGATGATGTGGCGGGGGTGGTAACTTGATGCATGCAAAAGTGTATTATATTGTGGAAATTTCCTGTGAATACGAGTTGCCAAAGTTTGATCAGCCTGTCGAGAGACTAATACATCCAAAAAAACAATTTCTTGGTGTTGCATAGTTAGAGCAAACTGGATAGCCCATGTATTGCTATTCAAATATTTGACAAACTCATGTGCCAAGGTTGCATCGCCCCACCACACTATCCAACAATCATCTAAATATCGTCTCCAAGTATCCAATTCTTGCATAAAGATGTTAAGAGAATCGTATATGAATTGTTCTTCGAAAAATCCCATGAACAAATCTGCATATATGGGAGCAAAAGATGCTCCCATGGCTGTACATCTGACTTGCCAATATGCTTGGCCTTCAAAGTAGAAAATATTTTTAGTTAACACATATTGGGTCAATTTTATTAAAAAATTGTTGAATCCCAGAGTATATAATTGGGATCGATCTAACCAATATGCAATAGCTGATAAACCAGCATCATGTGGTATGCTGGTATAAAGGGAAGTCACGTCCAATGTACAAAGCAACCAGTCTGATTCCAATTGTGTATCTTGAATGATATTTAAAAATTACGTAGTATCTTGCAGCCTGGATCTGACCATAGATAGTAATGGTTTTAAATAATATGTTAGAAATGCTGATAAAGGTTTATAGGTTCATAGGTTGGTACTAGGCTATCAGCCCTAGGGCCTATACAAGCCTAGCCATAACAATTCCCTGGCTATTTCTTCCCACATTATTTACTTTCCTGGACCCCTGTCTAGCAAGGGCGACTGACGTGATCCCTGGGTTGAATTTCCTTTCTCCCATCCAATCGTCAAGGTTCCTCTTGAAGAGGTCAAAAGAGGCACTCTGCTTGACATGCATGGGCAATCTATTCCAGAGTCTGGGGAGTCTCTGGGTCAGGAACCTATCCCTCCAGCATGTTTTGTTTATTGTGATGACAAGGTTTAGATCCCTGGAGCATGTAGCTCTGAGGGATTGGGATTTCTTTAAGTGTAGCATGCCCAACAGCTCTGGGTTTGACATGGCCTTGTATGTTAAGCAGAGATCGCCTCTGAGTAGACGATATGCGACAGAGTATAGCTGGAGTTTTTTATGGCGGTCAGCGTAGGGCATCTGCTTTAGGCCTGTGATTCTTTTAGTGAGGTATTTCTGAGGCCTTTCCAGTTGTTGCAGATGTCTTGAGAGATACATACCAAATGGGGCGTTGTATTCTATAATGGGTCTAATGAGGGATGAGTACAGTGGGACAATGACCTCCTTTTTTCTGGATGAAAAGCCCTTCGTGATGAGGTGTGCCACATAGAAGGATTTCCTGACTGTTGTGGCGATGTGGTTATCGAAGGTGAGACCACTGTCCACCTGTGTCCCTAAGTCTCTTATCACACTTTCTGTGTTTAGTGTATTGCCACCTATATGGTAATTCGTGGATACATGTTTTTTCCCAAAGGGGATAACAATACATTTCTTGGCATTGAGCTTGAGCCCATGGCTCTGGCACCAAGTATCTGTTTCTGTAAGGCCCTTTTGTAGAGTATCCACATCATTTGGGGATTCAATAATGGCTCCCATTTTGCAGTCATCTGCAAACTTTTTTAGCCAGAGTCCCTTCGTGTTGACCTGTACTTCAGAGAAGTAGATGCCAAACAAGAGCGGCCCCAGGACTGAACCCTGAGGTACTCCACTTGTCACTTGTCTGGAGCTGGATTTGGAGTCGGCTACTTTTACAGTGTGGGTTCTATCAGTAAGCCATTTAGCAACCCATTGGGTGATATAGGGATTAATGCCCAACTTAGTAAGTTTATCTATGATTCCAGAGTGGGGGATGGTGTCAAAGGCCTTGGCAAGGTCTAGATAGGCTGTGTGGACCACCTTACCCTTGTCCATGGCTCTGGAGACTGATTCAAAGAAGTCAATCAGGTTCAGGAGACAAGATCGGCCCTTCACAAACCCAAACTGGGTGGGGTTCCAGTGTTTGAAGGTTGCCAGTGTATTTGTTTATAAGTTCCATGATAATACGCTCCATGGCCTTGCAGATAAGGCTTGTCAGACTGATGGGATGGTAGTTTCCGGGATCCAAGGTGGATCCCTCCTTGTGGATTGGGATAACTGTAGCTCTGTGCCACTCAGTGGGCACGAAACCTGAGGTGAGGCTATGATTAAACATGACACTTAGGTGAGGTGCCAGTTCATATTGTAGTTCATGTAGTACACAGCCTGGGATGTCATCTGGTCCCATGGATGCTGTATTCTTGGCTTTAGAGAGTGCGTTTTGTACCTGTGTGGCCATTATTACTGGAATTTGGCAATCTTCCGGTATTGAGATGGGCCATTTAGGGGGTGAGAGGGGGGTGAAGTTGGCACTGAATCGATCTGCCAGGATATTGGCAATATCCTTCGGATCAGTATATTTAATGCCATTCTGTTTTAGCTCAGAGCAGATCTGAGCATTGCCATTTAGATTCTTGACATAGTTATAGAATGCCAAACCAAGAAATGAATAAAAAACCAATAAACGAAAATGGTGAACCATAAAGTAAACCAAACCATGAAATATCCTCAGTAAAGTCCCAACTTTAAGAAATTATTTATTGACTAACTCACATTTGTTTAAATAATATGACGTCACTTATTACTTGCAAAATTACGCTGAATACAAATAATTACTTTAAAAAGATCCATTAAAGGTGAAGAACCTTTTTAACTTATTACCAATGTTAATTCAACTAAAAACATTAATTTCTCTAACAAGCTAAGGTACATTTAGAGATCTACACAACTGGTAGTTAATCATGGTAAATATAAAGTTGTTAAGAATTGATAATTACAAGACAGAAACACTGATAAACTGAGCAATGGCTATACTTATATTCTGATACTCCCATCCTATAAAACATATGTGAAATATGTAATTAAAACATGCAAATGATCAACACAACAATACCTTATAAAACCAAAAGTCAGGATAAATAATGACTTATTAGAGTGACCTAGACAAATCAAGTTTGTACCAAATCTTTTAACAAAACTTCCAGCATATGTTAAAAAATACCATACTACCTCTTCAAGCTCAAACTGCGAAGGATACATGAAATGGAACAGAATTCATTTAACCCAGGACTGTGGTATGCTTCTAGCTTAATTTGCCAGTGTAACTCCCTCTCTAGTAATCTTAAATGTGTGGGTCCCCCTCTGGCATCTTGTGTAACCTGTTCAATGCCTATAAATTTGAAACAAAATCAGGAATTTAAGTTGAAATCTAGACTGAATTGTAATTCCACCATGTTGGTGTACCTGGCTCAATGCCAGAATTGTTTGGGATTTTATGTGGGGAAAACAGAGCATTAGGAAAGGTAAGGAGACTAACAAACATATTCAGGAATTCCCTCACACAGTTTCAAATTTATAGGCATTGAACAGGTTACACAAGATGCCAGAGGGGACCCACACATTTAAGATTACTAGAGAGGAGTTACACTGGCAAATTAAGCTAGAAGCATACCACAGTCCTGGGTTAAAGTTTGAGCTTGAAGAGGTAGTATGGTATTTTTAACATATGCTGGAAGACAAACTTGATTTGTCTAGGTCACTCTAATAAGTCATTATTTATCCTGACATTGTTGTGTTGATCATTTGCATGTTTTAATTACATATTTCACATATGTTTTATAGGATTCAGTGTTTCTGTCTTGTAATTATCAATTTTTACCATGATTAACTACCAGTTGTGTAGATCTCTTGAATTAACATTGGTGTTAAAAGGTTCTTCACCTTTTAATGATCTTTTTAAGTATTTGTATTCATTTTGCAAGTAATAAGTTATTATTTAAACAAATGTGAGTTAGTTACTTGTCAGTATTGCACTGAGGATATTTCGTGGTTTGGATAGTTATAGAATGCTTTGTGGTTGTCTTTGGAATCTTTGGCAATTTTATTTTCGTAACTAGCTTTGGAGGATTTTATGAGGCATCTCAGTTTCTTACTGAGGCTAGTACAGGAGTTTTTCCCCTCCTGGAATTTTCCTCTTTTCTGCAAAAGTTTCTTCCTTTTGTTGTAAAGTTTGTTTATGGCAGGGGACCACCAGATTGGCTTCCTTTTTTGGATGAGAGCATTTTGGTTCTATATGGGATGGCACGATTCATGCATGAGTGGATGTGCTCGTACAGTGCCTTAGTGTAGGATTCAGCAGTTGAACTTTCAGTTCCCATCTGCATGGGTGTCATGAAGTTTGTCACTTCTGACTTGAGTAGCATGAAGTTGGCTTTGGAGAAGTTTTTTTATGGTGGTTTCTTTACTGGGGGGTGGGATGTGGATGTTAAGGGTGATTAGCTTATGGTCAGACCTGACTAACGAGGGGGTGACCATAGGTATGGAGCACTGATTTCCCATGTTGGTAATGACCAGGTCTAGGATATTGGAGCCCCTGGTGGGACTATGGATTAGTTGATCCAGGGCGTTGGAATTTATGAATTCCAAGAACAGTTGCACAAAGGTGTTGGGACATGAGTAGTTTTCCCTTGTTAATGGCAGGGTAGTTAAAATCACCCAGTATTAGGGTGTTTGGTTCTATCTTAATATTTTCCAGTATGTTTAGAAAGGTGTAGTGAGAATCTTGGGATATGGTGGGGGATCTGTAGCAAGCTACAATTTGGATTGCAGTCTTACCTAGTGTTAGTTGCACTTGGAGAATTTCAGACACATTGTGTTGGCCAACTAGCCTGGTGGTGTAAATATCCTTGGTGAATATTGACACTCCTCCACCTTTAGTGTTTTGGTCCTGGTTTGGTGGCCGAAAAGTGTGGTAAGAGTTGTAGCCTGGTATTGCAGGGGTGCTCTCTGGAGCCTTGAACCAGGTCTCAGTTACTGCATAGATATCGATGTTCTCCATTTTTAGGAGTGCCTCGAGAGAGTGCATTTTGAGGTTTAGACTTCTAGCATTACCTTCAGATTTTGCATGCTTGTACCTGTTATGGTGGTGGTTTTGTCCTTTGAAGTTTGCCTAAAAAAGGCACTATAGGGGTGGCAAGAGCCTTAGCCAGTAACCTGAATCCCAGTGGCGACAGGTGCAGACCATCTCTGGCAAAGCATCGTGGTCTGTCAATCATGTCGTCCCAGGCAGACAGATACTGGATCCCCTTTGAATGATACCATAAGCTTAGCCAATTGTTGGAGTCAATCATTTTATCCTTATATTGTGGTATCATTATGGGCGAAGGCAGGATGGTACTCAGGGCTAGGGTCATACCTGCCTGGGCCACATGATCCGAGAGCTCTTCCATGCCTCTTTTCATGTAGTCCAGGGAGGTATGTCTCAAGTCATTCACTCCAACATGGACAATGACAGAGTCATATCTGTACTTGTTGTGGAGTGACTTGAGTGCATGCGTTATGTGGCAGATCCTGGCACCCGACAGGCAGCTGACTGTAATTTTCTCCTTATTCAGCCTGGTGAGAGGGACATCAGTGTGCCGGACTATAGAGTCACCTATGACTAAAGTGTTCGGTACATTGTCTTGTCTTAGGGGCTGTTGCTGGGTGGCACACTGGTGTTGTGAACTATGTGACACATTGGTTGTGATTGGTGTTTGCATTTCAGCTTCAGAGGTCTTTGTTGCTTGGGCAGGTTAGAGTTAAGGGCCTCTGCATATGTGGATTTAGTGTTGCTATATGTGGGTGTTGGTGGTGCGGGTTTAGAAGGGCTATGTGTTGCTTGAGGTGTAGTGTTGGTGTTAACCTTCTCCTCTTGACTGTTTAGCACAATCTTGGGTGGAGAGAGCTTTGCTTCCATTTTGGCTATGTAAGTGCATCTCTCACAGGTTGTAGTGTTGGGTGGTAGGAGGAGAGGGTTGTCTGTGTACATGAGGCAATTGCTGCATTGCCCCAGTATGCCCAGATTCACCAGGTGGACAGGAGAAATCAGCGGAAGCTGACCCTTGGACATGCCTGGTTTGGGGCTTTTTTTTTCTTTTCTTTGTAAAGTATAGGAGCTGTTTCCTTAGAATGGTACTTTGCAATTATAGGCTGTTTAGTGCCTACTTTTAATTTCTCCTTGTTAACAAGGAGAGTTCAGTGTTTGTATGAGTTTAAGGCTTCCTAGTGCTTTCCAGCAGGTATTAGAGAAAGTGCTAGTCACAGGGATGCTTAAAGGTAAGATTGAAAAGAATGCACTCTGCAGTGTGCACTAGAGAAGTTAGATGTGAAAGTAGGTAACTTGAGTTTTACCTGTTTAAAAAGTTAAGCTTTAGTGGAGAGTTACTATTTTTAAAACAGCAAGATGGATTGAAAGGGGTGGTCACTTTTGTATTTTGGTAATATGAAATACTGTAGGATGGCCAATAAATTTAAATAATTGAAGGGGTGGGATTTGAAAAATGATGATTTTGTGATTACTCACATAAGCCAGTGAAAGTAGAGAGAAATGAGATATATGGTCAGATTAACATAAGAAGCAGGCAACTAGAAAGACAGTGGTATTTAACAAGACAACTTAAATGGGTGGGAGGGCGGGAAAAATTCTGCCTGACTCAGAACAGGGAGAGCTGTGGTCTCTTTTGAAGTTTTAATATGCTATTAAAACAGAATGCAAGCACAACACAAGGTAAAGAAAACAAACTACAGTATTCAAAATATAGAAAGGCAATACAGTAATACAAAAAAAAAAAAAAGCAAACTAACCTTTCCTTCACAGCAAAGTGTAGCAGAGTCTGGATGAGATGTCTTCCTGGAAACAATAGCTCTACCGGGTGGACATGTCGGATGTTTAGGAATCTTTGGAAGCAAATATAGATACTGAGGAATAGGATCAGAAACTTTAAGTTGTTTACATATTTGTTTGTTAATAATACCTTCCTCAGTGGCCAGGTCCAGAAAAGAATCAATGTGCGTTTTGAAATTGGGTGTGGGGTCCACCGCCATATGTATGTAAAACCGGGCATCAGATAGTTGTTTATGGGCTTCCGCTTGGTACATCACCCAATCCATTATTACAATGCCTCCCCTTATCAGCTGGTGCAATAACTATGTTATGATTGGAACTGAGTTCCTGTAGCGCTTGTTGTTCTTGTCGAGTTAAATTGTGTCTCATAGGCTGATAGCCTAGAGAAAAATGTAAATTTTTGGTGACACATTCCTTGAATATGGCTACATGTTTGTCCATAGGAGGTTGAAAATCTGATCTCACAAACTGGAACCCAGTAGATCTTTGAGAATTATCAGAATCTGAAAAAAATATTTTCAAGTTAATCAATCTACAGAAATCATTAAGTTCATTGACCAATATGTGTTCAGGGACAAAATATGTTGGCACAAAGTTTAGACCCTTATTAAGTAATTTATTATGGACAGATGACAATTCAAATGAAGATATGTTATGCACATTATTTATTGACTCACAATCTTCTGTAACAACTGTTGTAAACTGTGTGCGCTTCTTCCTGTGTTTTCTGCCCCCTCTACGTGTCCTGGGTCTAAAGGGTCTGCTGATTGTTTTTGTTTTGCCACTGGGGACTCCTGGTTGGAAGGGCCGTCATAATCTGTGGCAGAAGATGTATCATCTTCAGAAGTGCCACTTATTGATTGAGTGCTTTTTCTGAGTATAGACCTAGGCCTTTTTCTCCTGTTATTGACTTTGTTACTGGAATCAAAAAATTGGACACTTTTTTTTTGAGTGACAAAAGGTTTCCCTTTTTCATAGTCAGCCATACATATCACGTTGGAATTTTTGTGTTATCTTTTTGATTAATTGCTCTTCTAATGGGGCTAAATCTTTGGCCAAATTTAAATAATTATTATAAAATCTTCAGACCCAAAAACTTGAGCCTCTAGACAATTATTATGAATTTCTATAGTCTGAGAGTCAATCATGCATTCATAATAGGAGATAAGGGTGTCAACAAATAAAATAGAGGCTCGGTGTTGGGTTTGTGCCCATTCTTTGGACAACTGTTCATCAATCAAACCCACAAGAGGTTGAATACGAATTCTTAACCCTCGAGGTGTAATATTTTTCAATTTATATGTCTTGAATAACTTCAAATGCCAAATATTGGCTCTTAAAGTTCTCATATTTCTAGTTATTTTCTTAAACAGTATGCCACAAAGATGTTTAGCATCCCCCTTGTTGGTATTAGGATCACCAGGACCAGATGGGTTTAAACCAAAAACATCCAAATTATCCTTATCTGCAGATAACCCTTGTAAGATACCTTTCAAGTCCATGGTGCCACAAATAGCTGCAATATATTCAAAACTAAATGACAATAGAAAATATATGTAGATATAACAAAAAGACACAATGTAGAATATGACTGACTACTTAAGATGAATCAAAATTACATATGCTGCCAAATGCACTAGATTCACATGTCAATAAACAAAAATTATATATGTTAGATGTATAAATAGTCCCAACTGTTGACAACAGCTCAGAGAAATTAAAGTTCAAAAATTATGTTCGATGTTTCGACAGGTACTGATACCTTATAAATCATTACATCAGAAAAAAGACTGTTCCTGGTTGAACACTTGTCTATTATATCCTCATATGATGTTCCAATGCATGTCCCAAATGACTCCAAGGATCATAGAAAAAAATCTGAACCAAACACACATAAAAATATATATTTACTAGATCCAAACCATAAAGTGAGGTGCATCAAACCAATTGTTAAATCACAAAAGTCTGTACACCCGCGCTGTTAGAAAGTCAAAAAAATCAACACAAATAATAATAATTAAATCCTGACATGAAAGCCGAGTCCCTTGCTTTGTATAACAGTCTTAATTATGGCCAAAACACTGAATTTGTTTTCGGTTTGATCAGAAACACCATCTAATCCAGTATGTAGGCAAAAAAGGTTTGTACCCGAAGTTGTGGCTTATGCGCCCACTTCAATACTGTGTGATAACACTAACGATCTTCCCATAAGTAAAAAAAGATGCCCAATAATCAGCCATTCATACTTATAAATACCTCATAAATGTAATTGAGCTGCTCCTCATCAAAGAAAGTTAGTGGTTATGCTGCTCCACATCAGGGAAAGTCAGTGGAGTTCTCCGAGGTAGGCCCAGTAATATCCAGACTGTAGAATAAAGTGATCTCCAAGCACGCACAAATGATAAATGTCCAAAAATAAATATCCAAATAAAACAATACCAGAGGAGACCAAAACCATTCCTAATATGATGAAATAATATACGAATAACCATGGATGAGCATCAAGCCACAAATTCTGCTGCCATTTCTCCCAAGCTTCCCCAGCGTGTGAGAGAGTAGACCAGGAACAAACCAAATAAATGCAAGGTAGAACAAGTGCACAGATCAAACCATGAGCATCAGAGTACAACAAAAACAAACCAGCACAAGGGAGAAGAGTGCCTAAATCTAATTTATTGTGGCAATATCTGAAAACTTCATACTGCAAACCTGTTTCGGCTGTGAGACCAGCCTTCCTCAGTGCAACAAAAATAGTATGGATAGCACATCCTGGTATATCTTTATATATCCAGAAATATTAAAGGCATATACACCCTAAAAAACAAATATGTACAAATTGTGAATAAAAATATATAGACAATGAACATGAAAAATAAATCTTATGACATTAACAAAATATCAAAAAATCAGAAGCTGGCTCCAAATGACTAATTTGTTTAATTTAAACCAGGTTTGAATAAAGCTCCTAACCTGGTAATCCATGAGGATTCCATATTATCTAATCTGTCATGCCAGCCTGCTTTAAAATTTCTGTGCATTTCAATTTTATCAATGATGGTGAATTTAAATTGTGCAGTTTTGTGAATCATAGTATGCTTGTATAAAGCATTAGAAATGTTATGATTTCTGATAGCGCTGAGGTGTTCACTTATCTGATGTCTGAATGGTCTGGAAGTTTGGCCTACGTAGAAAGAGAAACGTACATGTGGCCAAATAGATCACCCAGTCAGTACTGCAGTTACCAAAAATTTTTATCTGGTATACCTTGGAAGGATTACAACTAGTAAATTCTTTAGTCTTAAAGATGTATCTGCATGCACTGCAATGATCACAAGGAACACAACCTATCAATGGGTCACCAAATAAGGTTGTGTCTGCATGGGTATAGACGGATTATACCTTTTGTAATGTGTAAAATGAGAGTTGATAGTTCTACCCTTACGATAGGAAAAAGCACATCTTTCTGGTAATATATAGTTCAAATGTTCATAAGCCCGCAAAATATCCCAATGGTTATTGATAATATCTCTAAATGAAGGTGTATTGCTTCCAAATGTAGTAACAAATCTGATGGGTTGAGATGTTAATGTATTGGGTCTGTCATGTGAGTGTTTATATTGTAAAAGTTGTGATCTAGGTATATCAACTCTCATTTTACACATTAAAAAAGGTATAATCCATCTATACCCATGCAGACAACCTTATTTGGTGACCCGTTGATAGGTTGTGTTCATTGTGGTCATTGCAGTGCATACAGATACATCTTTAAGACTAAAGAATTTACTAGTTGTAATCCCTCCAAGGTATACCAGATAAAAAATTTTGGTAACTGCAGTACTGACTGCGTGATCTATTGTCTATTTGGCCATGTGTCTCTCTTTCTTCTGCCAAAACTTCAAGACCATTCAGACATCGGATAAGATAGATTATTATCAATTATCAGAAAAAAATCAATTTCTAATGCTTTAACATACAATGCTAACATTCACAAAATCAAGAAAACATCGCAATACCATCAAAATTGAAAATTGAGATGTAATAGAAATCTTAAAGCAGGCTGGCATGACAGATTAGATAATAATGGATCCTAATGGATTACCAGGTTATTCAAACCTGGTTCCTGGTTTAAAATGAAAGAAATTAGTCATTGATTTGATTTTTTCTTTTTGATTTTTTGTATTTGTGTTAGTTATATTTTTTTTATTTCATCTATTTATTAGTTTATTCATATTTTGTACATATTTCTTTTTTTTTCTTTTTAGGTGTATATGCCTTTTAATATTATAAGGATATACCAGGATGTGCTAACTATATCCATTTTTTGTTTGTTGCAGGCTGAAGGCTGGTCCTACAGCAGCCAAAACCGGTTTGCAGTTCTCAGCCAGATATTGCCATAATAAAAAATTAGGATATCACTCTTTTCCTGCTTGCTGGTTTTGGTTTGTTCCTGAAGAATCTAAGTATGCCATGGATAGATTACAAAAAAAAAAAATATCTGACAGCATCCCACATTCGTACATAAGGGAGTGCTTGCAGATGTACAAGATACATCCTACATTGATACCATACATTACAGTGACCATGAGACTGTGACAAAGTCCTTTGCAGCTAAATCATGATAAAGGACAAATTATTATTATTATCCCAATATTCCTCAATCTTTCTTCAATCACCCTAACATAAAGCTGAGTACTTAAAAGATTAGTTCATGTTTATAAGTTGGCTCCCAGAAAACAGCAAAGTATAAAGACCTCTCATCTTTTTTGTATTTTAATGAGCAAAAGTAACATTTAAAGCAGCAGGAAATCTGCATCGATATGAAGGATGAAGGATCAACAATAAAATATGAATAATGCAAACAAAAACTCAGTAAGCAATTTTAGAAGACTAAAATTAATACTGTAATTTGTTCAAGTTCTAACTTAAATTTTTGGGGTGATTGACTGGCCCCAAAAAGTATTAGATCAGTTAAACAAGTCTACAATGACTTCCCTGCTTAGTTTAGCTGAAGCATAGGGGTGTCAAGTGGAAATGGAAGCCAAACTAAAAGTAGATAAAATTTAAGGCAGTAACTTAATGTGCAAAAAATAAAGACTATAAGGTGAAGGATTGGATGAAAGGACAAGGAATGTAGAAAAGGCATAAATATAGTTACAAGTGGAGAACTCCAGGAACAACCTCATGATAATTAGGATCTGATGCAGGAATGGTTAAGGAGAGGTAAATCTGAACTAAATTATGAAAGGTTAATATTGGTAGTCCAGTATAGTGGACTATGTACATGTTGGTTTACAAAGTCCATTGAGCATATAGGATAAACAGACAAAATGCTTCTAAAAAAAAAAAAAAAAAAACAGTTACACATTTGTTTACTTGTTGCTGGGTGTGATACAAGCCATGCATGGTGAGAATGGCATAATAATGTGATAAGACTATGGCATTGGAGATTGTGCCAATGTTACAATATTGAAGTAGTTGAAAAGCATTGGAAACATGAGCCACAAACATTAAAATGTGGAAGAAGGATACTCGGACAGTTGTATAAGCAGTAGTAGTAGCAGAATCTACAGTCTTATTTAGATATGCTACCAATACATGTAACTCCATATGAATTACAGATCAAGTCAGGTCTGGGCACATTACAGGTGCTATGAAAATCACTTTTGGCTAACATCAAATATTGAAACAATACTAATCTCACAATCACTAATCATACTTTTGACTTGGGAATGGGGTCCATCCCTGTCTTGGTATTAGAAACCCAAAAGACTTGAAAAATTAAACCAGGAGAATCTGAGATTTTCTGCTGTATCAGAGAAACTAGGTGGAACAGTCTGTATTTATTTTATGAAGGCACAATTAAGCAACTGTACTTGTATTCCACAGCAAAAACTTAATACATACCCACACATATGGTGCCCTTTAAATTATTTCATTGAAGAATTGGATAATCGAATGACATTTCATTGGAAATCCCATTCATCACATCTACCTCTTCTAGGGGGCTATGCAGACCCACCCACCCCCCACTAATCATATATACCAATTCCAAGATCCCACTACTGTGGGGAAAGGGAACATTTTCAAATCCTCCTCATAATGTGATCTCAGTCAGAATGGCATATTTGATAAAATGCCATCCGAAATGCCATTCGATGATCCAATTCTTCGATGAATTAATAGGGACCCCTGTGTGTATGCTCCAAATGTGGCCACGGGAAAACAGGCAAGACCCATATTAGTAAATATGCAAAAAGAGTTGATCCTGACAAAACTGTGGCAAAAGGACTAAGTATTAAAAGTTGAAGACTGTAATGTTTTGTCAGAAATGACAATTCAGTGTACATCAGGCAGAAGAGAAACACATTTATTCAAGCAATTAGGGAATGTTGAGAGGCAGGTGTGACATTCAAGCTGCTGTCTTCAGAATATTTTTTCCAGGAAAATCAAAATCACTTTTTGATTCAGAACAAGATAAGGAGAAAATATAAATGTTTCTCCAACAAAAAGAGAGCTATCAAGCATAAGGTGACTGTCCTCATTCTTCTGATAATGCACACAGTGACTTTGCCAGTGAAACCTTTCTCCCTGTTTCAAAGGAAGATGCTTGAGTGACAGACAAAAGCCCAGTAGTTAGCTAGAAGAATCGGGAGCATCTAGGGATTGAACCAGCATCTGGAGTTGGGAGATGGAGATGAACAGGACAGAGACTAGCAACAAGGAAATTAGTGAAAAAAATGAGACTGAAAAATATGATTTGTATTTGTGAAATATGATTGTATAAGAAACAGTGAAAAGAGTGGACTTTTGCTGGCATTTTAACTTCTAGGGAGCTGAAAGGCATTTGCCTCATTTCATGTCATTGATGTTTGGAAGAACACTGAGAGGAGGGGAGGAGGAAGTAAAAAGGTGAATGTCTGGATTAAGACCCTTGGCTTATTCTAAAATCATGTTTTAACTGGAAATAAATAAATAAGAGAATCCTGACTATAATGAAAAGTTTTCCATTAGCAATAAAGGTTTCAGCTTTCATTTGGAAGCCTGCTGCTAAGGACATTCTTTTTGTTTGTTTCCATAGAAACAAGCTGATAATAGAGCAATAAAAAGCCAGAACATTGGTTTCTTCAAAACTAAAAGTTTGTTTATTGAAAGCATGCAAGTTATTTTTCACATCTAGGGGTGTAACAACAACAAAAAAAAAAAGACACTAAATACTGTACGTAAAATTACAGGCAGTTGCACAAGTCATAGCATGGACAACCTCAATTTTAGGTTAAGGCCAGTGTTTACAGCTCTCTATTTCAGACAGTTATTCCTGTTAGTATGGTTAAACCTTATTATTTGACAGTGTAGATTGTGTTTTTCTAGTAAGTTAACAGGCAATTAGGTAAGATGGAAAGTATCCCAGAGTGGTGATTAAAATAGGGTAGAGATAAAAGAAAAATAGATACGGTTTAGAAGTAACAAGAGGGGCTGACAAACATGTATAACTGCAGAGTGGTAAAGAGAAAATGAGGGAGTACCTTCATAATATACATGAGTTTAGAAAGATTGCTGTTAAGTAACTGGTTTTTGATAACTCCAGAGCATAAAAACTTTTGACACAATTACTCAGGCAACAGAAATTAGAAAGGGATGTTGCCAAACTTATAGAGCACATAAAAAGAAAAATAACCAGAGAGTCTATAGAGGTATTGGAGATTTGGAAAATTTATGAAAATTTGTATAAAGCAGAGAAGTTGGGAAATCAAGAAAAAGCAGAAATGGAAGTATTTCTAGAAGACTTAAATATGCCAAGGTTAGAGGTAGATGAGGCTCAACAATTAAACGTTAAGATAAGAGATGAAATAAAAATGGTAATGTATAACAAATCTGCAGAAAAGTGTCCAGGAATGGGATGTCTTCTGGTGGAAGTTTGAAAGCTAGGAGGGACAAAAGTGCTAATGATTGGGTAGGTATTGTTTAACAGTATTTTAAAAGCAGGGAAAGCACCAACAACCTGAAAAAAAAACTGTGGTAGTTGTATGATAAGACCAATCAGATCCAGCTTCATATAGGCCCATTTCAAGTTTAAACCATGATTATAAAGGTTTTGTCAATAGTGGCTAAAAGAATGGCATAAGTGTTGCCAAAACTGATAGCCATGGATCAGTGTAATTTTTGTAGAGGGGAGGCAGACATTTGACAACTTTTAATAGTGAGAATTCAGAGAAAAGCAGAATGTAAGAAATAACTGCTGCTGGTTAGTGAATACTGTTGAGGAAGAAGCATCTGACAGAGTAAGCTGGGTTTTATGAGTAGGAAATGATAGCATTTACATTTCCTGATACAATAATTAGAAGGATATACGAGGGATCAGAGGCAAAAATCAAAGTGAGAGGTTTCCTTCTCATAACCTGTGTCTGAACAGAGGAAACAGATAGGAATCTCCTCCTTCCCTTTTATTATTTGCATTATATATATCACCATTGGCAAAGAAAATAAGGGACTCGGCAATACAAGAATATAGTTGGCTTTATTTAAAGATATTATTTTTTATTTGATGGAATGAGTAAAAGGACAGCTCAGTGTTGCAGAGGTATGTTGCTGTGATTGTAGTAGTGTATCATTATAGCAATAACCCACGCCTGGGTGTGGTGGACTGCGGTATAATATGAGATAGCGTCATGCTTTTTTGAGATATAAAATTAAAGAAGATAAAACAAATGTTATAGCTGTAATCCATGTATCCTCACATGATTTGGTTCAGCAATACCAGAACTTATGGGGACATGATAAAATTAAGTATTTAGGCTTATGGGTTGAAACTGACTCTTATGGCAGCTTAGGATATGTAGGAAGACAGCAAACAAAAGTTAATTCAAAAACTGAGAACCTGGAAGCTCTTACCTATGGATATAGATAGCAAGATGTTTTAGTCCCTTTAGTTAGTTTAGGCATGTTTCTATCAACCAGAGGAAAGGTTGTGGACAGTAATTAATAAATAGGTGAAGGATTTTATCTGGGAAGGGAAGAGGGCAAGAGTCAAGTGGGATAAATTGATCCTTCCAATAGAACAAGGAGGTTTAGTATTACCTGATTTGAAGGCCTGTTTCTGGAGTTACACAGTTAAGTATCGTGTATGCAACACAAGCAGAAACTACAATTCAAAGTTGAAAGGGATGATGATGATGAAGCAGGGGGTAATTGAAATAATGAAGTTGTGGAATTTTGAGCACAGATCCTTAAGGTGAATAACAACAGTAACACAGAACATTATATTCATAAAGTAGAAGAAAGTCTAGTCATAACTAAGCCAACATGTAAAGAGAAAGCAGAATCTGACTATATGGATGACTGCAATTATGAATACAGAGAACTGGCAAAAGGGCTGGAATTTACTGGAGGAAACTGGCAAAGAAACCGAGATACTGTGAACAAATAATTAAACAAAGAACGATAATGGACTGAGAAGAGGCCAAGAAGACATTTAGACTGTAGGTTAAATTTGCCTTTCCTATCAAGGACTGATGTCAAAGTATAGGCAAATAGAATGAGATATGAAATCTCTAAATGAAAGACCTGCACTGCTTGAGTTTTTAGTTCAATCTAGAATAGAAGCTTCTGTTAAAAAAGGATAATTAGTAGGGCA
The DNA here is from genome assembly GCF_019279795.1 of Protopterus annectens. Taxonomy (NCBI): domain Eukaryota; kingdom Metazoa; phylum Chordata; order Ceratodontiformes; family Protopteridae; genus Protopterus; species Protopterus annectens. The sequence goes on from NC_056749.1 coordinate 504,281,137, forward strand.
TATAAAATATTGCATGATAACTATAGGAATCAATCAGAAGAGGCCCACTAAGATTGGGAAGAGAGATTCACCATTGCAGCATTCTTCACCTAATGGATCTTCTGCTTAGGATAGTCCAATATCTGGGCAGTGTACGAAAGTCTTCAGTTCTTATAGGTGCTGTACATTACACATATGCTTCCCATGCAACACATGGGGAGGGCATAAAGGTGATATATGGGCACAAACTCAGAACATCTTTGTCGCCATTCTGAATGCCCTTTTGCTGTGTTGATTACCAAGCCATTTTTTCAAATATATGCCCAGTCAGGGTTTCTTCTATTCCTGTTTATTCTTGTTTGGTATTTTATTCATGCCATTTAGAAAGGGAAAATATCAATATGGGAGGCAAATTCCCCATAAAGAACATCATGACCAGTGTCATTTTTTGCCTGAGCACTTCCTATGATCATATGTAGAGTTCTATCTGCCAGATGTTTGTGCCTAAGTTCCTATGTAGTTGCCTCTCCTGTTCATCCATATACTATTTGAACCAGCATCTTAAACTGTTGTTTGAGGCTGCCATGGAGAAATTCTCCTGTCACGATGTGGTCATCTATCTAACAAGAAGAACGGCTAAAAGTTAATGCCCAATCCAGCTGCTGTCCAGCCTCTCCCCCTGAGATGCGTCTCTAGAGACCAGTGAAAGCCTTGAATACCATCAAGTGCTTGTTTCGGATTTCTCTGACATTTCTTTCAGTTATTTTTTTATGGCAAATGTCTTTCCTTGTCTGTAAAGGCACAGTGTACTAGGACTGCTGACTTTAAGGATCTGGATGCCAATTCCATCCCCTAGTCTGCTACTTGGTCCCATTCACTAAACATTACAAGTCGGATGTTATTTCCAGGGCCAGTGCAGGCTTTACCAGGGCTATACTGCATGGGTTTGTGGAGGTTTTCTTTGTGCCTTCCTCCTCCCAGCCTTCCTCTTGATCTTTTGTACTCTCTGTTAGGGACCTGGGATCACAGGTTGACCGTGACCTTCACTTCGACCACCATGTGTCTACTGTCTTGTAAGGAAAGCTTTCCAGATAGCTCATTTGATTAGAAAAGGCATCGCTTCAAGAACAAAACTCCCCTCTTCTCAGCACCTTTCCAGCCCATAATCAAGTATAATGTCCCATTTGGTATGTACCGCACAAAACACCTGCAGCAATTAGACACCCCTCAGAGGTTTCTAACAAAGAAGATCAAGGGCCTCCAGCATGTGCCTTACATGGACCGACTAAAGTCCCTGTCTATATATTCCGTATCATATAGACTTCTTAGGGGATACTTATGCCTGACTGACAGAGCAACTCAAGACCCAAACCTAATGAACTTACTGCATATTTGTATATCAAATGAGTCTAGGGCTTACCCGTTCCAGGGACTTAAATAGGACATGCTGAAGGGACAACTTTATCTCCCAGCGACTGCCACGTCTTTGGAACAGGCTACCAATTCATGTGAAACAGATTACCTCTATGACACTATTCAAGAAGAACCTGGACAAGTGCATGGCACACCATAAATTCTTAGTGGGGATAGTGTCCACAACCTTCCTAGACATGGTCAGTCATCACAAATGCAGTCTTTGGTATTGCCTAGTGCTTCCACTGTATTACATTGGGTTGAAACGGCTAGGCTAGGCTTAAAATGACTTCCTATGATATTATACTATACTATAAGCCTCCTATGATCCTATAAACCAACCATATTTGAAGTTTGAAGTAGTGAATATTGTAGCAGATATATATATATATATATATATATATATATATATATATATATATATATATATATATATATATAAAGGAAATGGGATTTTTAAAAAAGGGTAGGAGTAAATTGCATAGAAAAAATGGAAATTGTGGGAACAGTACATGGAGAAAATATGTTGAATGAGGAATAAGATTTAAGAGAAGGCAGGAACTAAACAGTTTATATAATGTTGATGTGACTTTGTTGGAGAGATGAATGTATGTGATGTACAGTGTTTGCAAATGTGAACTTAACATGGTTTGATTACTTTTATATAAATATGTTTGCCTATGTCACAAATAATAATTTAGTAAAAATGTTTTAAAAAAAATTCCTAGTGCTATCAGGCTGGTTACAGAAGTATCAGATGTTGATTGACTTTCCATAATAGCCAGGGGGTTATTAGAAAGCAGGATAGTTTAAAAACTTTGACAGAAGGGAATAACAAACTGGACTAGAAAAAAAGTTAACTACTGGATGTGATGAAAAACATAAAAAGTACGAGATATAACAACTCTGCTCACAAGAGCAAGAAAAAGTAAATGTACAAATTATTAAAATATGTAGGAGCAATATGGTAATCAGCAGGAGTGCAAATTCAAGTCCGACAGCTTTACCCAGTAAACTAATTTAGTCTTTGCCTAACTAGAAGCAGCAATGAGGAGCGGTTTAGGCCAACAGTCCAGGCACAGTAATCATAGAGCAATAGCTACAGATAGTCTAAGTGAATAGTTCAGGACTATCAGGTGATCATGCACCCCACAACACTTTACACCTAGGGCAGTCGCACCTCTTGCCCTACCCTAGCTACGCTACTGGCATCCAGAACAAGTGTAGTCAATATCAAATAAGTTAAGGAGAGAATGATTTCAATGTATGCAATAAGACTGCAGTAATGAAATTGACATCTACAAGAAAGGTGGAGGTCGCATCATCTGTTGTAGACTAGGCTCTTGTATTGGTTGCTTAAGCAGATTAAAACTAGTTTACATCACTACACTGACCTGAGCAATGTAGTACTGTTTTATTCAAAGTTTAATGACAACTGACCACTTTCTCTTCCTTAGCTTATGTTAAATGTCCTACTGTTGTATGAGGGCAGAACTGACATCATAATATTCCTGATTGCTTTCTCTGGTCAAGAAAAGTTACACTCAGATCAGTTTAGCCAAAACTAGGTTCTAACCTAATTGATTGAGAACTATTGTGATGCTGATCTATTTGGTTTTGCTCTTCCTATTTCCTGAGCCAATGTTACTACTTGTCTGTTTTTTTTTAAACTGATCACTGTTTTCACACTTTATTTTTGTGCAAATGGCAAGGACTTAGTATATACAGAACCTATTTTACAATTGCATGCAACAACTGTCAATGTGTATTTATTAATTATCTTTTTTTTTTTGGAATTTTCAAGAAAGTTCAAACTGATTAACTGTTGTGTGTTACTATCAGTGTTCAGTTTATCAACCATTTCACACTTTTTATACTTTAAAATATTTGCAGTTAATTTTCTTCAGTCACTATAGGCTTCCCCATTGCTGTCCCTTCTGTTATGTAGAAACTTTTCAAAAGATAGGTTACCCCTCAAAAATTTTTTGACTTTATTTATTCTTAAATATTGTTTAACTTCAGTGCCCAAACCTCTTAACGGCAGTCTCCCTATTGATGTTAGAGCTTCTACAGAATCTGTACGAAAGTGATTGGATGGTTTGCTGAATGTTTCCTCCAACATGCAGAAATGCATTAATCATGTGCACTCAAGAATAAAAAAAAACTATTCTAAGAAGTTTTTTTTCTTTACAAATGATATGTTGGTTGCATATGGTTTATGGGTGATTATAACAACATTTTAGAATATAGAATTTGATTGGTAGTTGAAGTTCGATACAGAGCAGATACCATGTTTCAATGGGCATGCAAATGCTGAATGTGTTTTAAAGAAGAAATGGGATTTTAAGAGGTGATAGGATAGTATGCCAATTCATATGATTATCAAGTATGTGGTAAATACAATATATTGTTTTACTTTGGCAAAGTTTTTTGATATGTAAAGGATGAAGGTGTTCAATACATGAATGTTTCTGAACTACATTTGGCCTAATGTTTGTTTCTTTTAATTTGTTAAATCAATTAAAATGTTTAAAAGCCACAGTCACACCTTGTTCCATAGCTTATGCATAATGAAATATTATTCTAACTAGTGAGCAACTCTAAAGACAAAATTAGAAAAACTGATGAGCAAAACATAAGATAGTCATTTAACCCTTAATTCTAAAATGATCATCATATATGCAAACTAATATAGTTTAATTTACTAACATCATGGAACAATTCTAAGAAAAATGCTCTACAACATTGTCAACATTTATACTTAAAAAAAAATATTATTTAATTGAAGACAATCTACCTGAACAACAATCAGTAATAATTTTTCAAAACATACCATCTCCAACATGTTATAGAGACAACATCTGATTAAGAAATTAAATTTATACTCTTTAAATTAGGCCAAATTGTTACAATTGTCAAGACACAAGTAGCACCCACCAAGAGTTCCATTAATTTTATATATATTGGGGTAGGTACAATGTAATGTATGGATAGTTAACACTTTAAGGCTGGAAGTGCCATTATGGTGGAATGCATTTCAAGCTCTTAAATAGAAATCTAATAATTGAAGACCATGCTAGTCTAGTTCACCTAACATGTGACATGGAGAGAGAAAAAATCATATTGTTGATCCCAAAAAGCCATAAACTGGCACATGGTGGTGTTAAATCCTATGTAGTCATAAAAGGTGATGTTGCCATTGCTAAAAAAAGTATCATGAATTGCTGAATGCTGGGTATGTTGAAGTAGATACTGAATTTTAAGAGGACAAACCTGAAGTGTATACTAGCAAAGTTCTTGTATTATTGTCTATTTTTCTCTAATTAGTGACAGAGTGACAGGAGGAGGGATGGAAGTAAGTTGATTGTGGAAGTGGCAAAGCCTCGCCTTACTTTTATATGAGTGTGCATGAACTTTCCATTTTTTAGTCATCTCTGTGCATCTGCCACCTTTAATAGACTCCAAAGATTTTGACTTTAAATAGAAAATATTACAATTGCAAATGCTGCCACCATAATAGTCTGTTTTAAATTAATCTAGATGGCAAAGAAGAGAATTGTTTACCTTGTCTAGTTCCCAGATATTCATAATAATTATTTTGTCTGGTTTGACCCAATTGATCTACTGTTGCTGCCCCCCCACCCAAAAAACACATTTCTGCATTCCAAAGTTTTTTCAAACAAGTCTCTCTTTTGGACTCCCCCCCCCCCTCCCACTACGCACACACACACACACACACACACACACTTGAATACCTCGGTAATCACCCAAGCTATCCAGGATCGCCAATCTTGTTCACTTCAGAGAAAGACTTGCTGCATATGCTTCTTCGAAAAGCAATGTCCTTTAATAACCAGATAAACAAAATAATAAACTTAAAAAATAACACTGATTGATAAGCCCAATACACTGGGATGAAAGCACTTAATTATATTTTACTTTCTATCTCTTGGGTATCTGAAGTGAGTTACTCAGCTGGCCAACTATCCATTGTGTTATCCATTAATAACCAAATAATGTAAGAGTGGAGTTTGGAACCATTGAACTGACATTTTGCCACAGACTCCTATTTCTGCAAATTGGACAGGCCCAATCCTCCCCGTTGTTTTGATAAAAATAATTTCAATGTCCTTCTGCTGGGGTGATATATATCCCAAAACAGTTTAAGGACAAAAAATACCCTTGGATTTGTCCATGTAGGGCATGTCACTCATAAATAGTGTTTTGGATAAAACAGATATCTTTACTATCTGTGCTTTTATAAGGAAAGGTATAAAAGCATTCTACAAACATATTTTATCAAAAGGTGTGAAAATAAAGGTTTGCAGTTCACTTCAAGAATACATATTGGGCTAACTGCTAGTATAATGCCCAGATAGTCAAATTCATAAACTACATTCTAATGTTTTCCTTCTGACGTAGTGTAGGGTATCACAAGCTTCATTGACAAAGAGAATAGTAATATTTTCTGTGCATTGATTTCTGTCATATGAAGGTTTCCACATACTTGAAACAATAAACTATGGCATAACTATTTAAAGGATGGTATATGCATACTACATGGGTATCTACAAACCAAGATGAACTGGGCTTGGTTTCTTAACAGATACTGATTATGCAAATGTGTGTTCAGATATTGTTTATCTCTGTGACAAGGATAAATGATAATGGAGATGCATGCCAACCTTTCCACATGCTGGTTTTCAATTTACCAGCCCAGGACATAATGCCATAGGGAGAATATCTGAGCATTGAGTCAGTGTATAACAGTTTACACTTGGACATAAAGGAGAGAATTGCAAATGAGTTATCAATGTCCAGATACAATCTCATTGCAGTGAGTCAAATACCATTTTAAGCTATTCTGTTATAGTAACATGATATTGATAACACCACCTTTGCATGTCTAAAAACACTCGGATGTGATCTGGGCTACTTGATCTGATGTAACGAATCATTGTTGATGTATATAAGTTAAGCTACGAAGATTAGTAATTCTATTTGCTGGGAACAACGTGACTCTCAGTACCAGTGGGCCTGATATTTTGGTCAATTCTATATCATAAAATGTTAGTGAAAATATTGACTTCTAATTGTGAGCTAGGTCTATAGCAGTTAAGGAAAGTTTTATCTGTATTAGGTTTAGGAAAAAGTTGAGCTTAAGTCACTAAGGACTCTTGGGGAAAATACTTAGACATTTTCCTCAAAACGTGCTTTAAATGGCACAAGTAGGTATTTCAATTCCTTAAAAAAGTCAATACTGAGAGCATTTAAACCTAGAACCTTCCTGAGGTCATATTTTAATTGTCAAGAAAATTCCCCCCTCCAAAATCTGTTTGCCTAGTTTTTTTGAACATCTTCAGATGTATCTGTGTTAATAAATTAGCTCTTTAACAAAGAATTGCATACATTTACCTTTTGGCTAAATATCATTATTAGTTAACATTTCCTTAATCTGTATGGAGTCTGTAGTATACATCTTGTTGACACTGATCAAGGAAGTAAAAAAGCTGTCCCTATTTCTGTCTTCCTTCTTTTAGTGATAAGTTTCTGTGAGGTAGGCCCTGAGTCTAACAAAAAAAAATGTTGCACATGTCCATTTTTTCCTGAATTCTTGCATAACAAAGGTTTCTTATAATCCCTTTTCCACTATTAATTCCCAGCAGGAAGAATGGCTCAAAGAACTTCCTGGTACTTCACATTTAATATATAAACTGCAGAACAGCTAGCTCAACGTCTTTCAACCAAGGTGATTTTAAGTCTCAAACACAGTGGTAGCTGTACCATAAATGTACATTTTTTATATATGTTGCCCTATACTTGGATGCTTGAAAATGTAAAGCATTACAATGCCAGATCAGTAGCAAAACAAGAGAGAAAAGAATGACCATATAAAGCTAACAGCTGAAACCAAGTACTCCACAGTGTTTGATAAGGATGTTCTCTTCACTTTTAGGGAAATGCTAAGAATCAAAATGATATGCATGTGTAAGAGGATATCAGTAATGGTTTTATTGTCAATGGCTCTTCATGTCAACAAAACAATATTATAAGGAAACAAAATTAATGATCATTTTCTCTAGTTTTGCTGTGGAGGTTTTTGGAAAATAAGTTCACTATAATTTTAAAAAGAAAGAAGAAGGTCTCTTATCTACGTTATATGGAGTTGTGAGGACAGAAACAAAAAGTTGCAATGACAATTATTGAAACTATTTTACTCAAACTTATAATAGACCAAGTGAAGAGGATAAAAAATAATTCTGATATCTTCTAAACATCCAACTTCATCTCTTAGATGGAATCTCTAAAACACTAATGTGCAATAAACGAGTGTACCTCATTCACCCTTGCACGCTACAGCATAGTATCATAAGTGTATTAGTGGGGTTGTAAGACAGATAATAGATTATATGATTATTGTTTAGAAATTTATAGAAAAAAGGAAAGGAAAAGAAGTAGGTAGGGGAAAATGTTGATAATTTTAGTTCTGAGGTGGGGTATAAAGCAGGTTTGGAGACCTTATGGCTATAATAAAGCTTATAGTAGAAGTAGAGAGATGGGGAAGAACAGTGTCACATAATGCATATAGCTAGCAGACGCTATTAAAACAATTCAGGTATGGGTGAAGACTGGTTGTATGGTATATGATTCTGAAAATAAGAAAATGGCTTGACAACTGGCACAGGAGAAGATCCATTGATTTGATAGGTGAAGACTAAGCTGCATTTTAAATGGGTTTGAATTCTTTTGACATTTCAGTGGTAGTGTTTGTCCCTTGGCAATAGGGTCTCTATACACACACTTGCTTTGTTAAAATATTAATTCACACTCTGGTCACAACTGTAAATTGTTGAATGCCAAGTGGTCCATCCACTTTGAAAGTATGACAGTGATGGCTGAATAGTTGCATAGAATGATATGCTAGGCCTTAATTTGGTACAGCATTTCATTTCTGTCAGTGTTTGACACTGCATGCCTGTTTTCCTTTTCAGACATTGGTTTATGCCATTTTCTTGGACAAAAAGTATGTTTAATTAATATATTTCCATAATAGGACTGCATGCCAAAATTATGAGCATCTGATGTATTGATGAAGAAATTTCTGTGCTAAGTCTGCTACCAGTTTGTCATGCACTGATTAAAAGGTATTTATCATTTGTTTCATTTATTTAAACAGAAATTTGATAAGTTTCAAAAAAAGATCTACAATAATAAAATACATACACCATTGCAACTCTTACCACGGGATGGCTGCCATTACTAACTCTGTAATATACAGTACTAACCAGTGGTAAGAAGCATAGCTAATTTTTATGAGTTTTTACTTCTTATACCATTACAAAAATACCAGATATGCAAAAATAATGATTGAGTGTTTGCATACCCACTTTCCTTGTTTATATTATACAAAATATTTAACTTTTTTTTCTTTGCAGACTCTGCATCTTGGACATTGTACTTTTATGATTGTATTTTATGTAATCCTTACTCTATTGCCTACTACTGCATCTCACATATTCTTAACTGTTTGTGACATTGTATTATCATCCATTACTGTATGTAACCTTGATTGTACTGTTTTTGGAGCTTTTCTCCCCGGGCCTCCACTGAAAATGGGTACTTCTTGGCCCAGTGGACTTCCCCGGTAATCAAACTGAAATAAATAAATAAATAAATAATACATACTAGAATCAACAATAGTTACAAATGAAGGACATTGTTTCATTCTAAAATATGTAGCAGACTTGAGACCAAGATGTATATTTTACCAAAAATCTCCATCTGTAGTAAGAATGCATTTACAGTATGTGAATTAATATGCTGCTACAGCTTGTTCAGCGAATATACAAATGTAAGCTTTCCTAAAACACTGTGCAAGTCCTACTATTGGTAAGTTCATATATTTAGTTGAAGACAGCTGAATCTGAAAAGTGTGTTAGAAAAAAATACTCCAGGTTTTCACTCTTTTGTTCAGTTAAATGAAATAAAACCAAAGAGGAAAACCAAAATGATATGTGGCATTCATATGCAGAACAAAAGTGTTGTTAAAACAATGTCATTTTAGTGCAGCTGTCAATGTCACTAACATATTTTTTATGTTCTGAATATATGTGTATACTCATTAGTAAATTATATTTGTCTGTTTAACAACCCCCAAGCAAAATTTTATTTTAATTTAGAATGAAATTACATTTTCCTATATGCAGCTGTCCTATTAGCAACCCCCAAGCAAAATTTTATTTCAATTTAGAATGAAATGACATTTTCCTATATGCAGCTGTCCTATGCATCTTTTTAAAGATTTTACACTGTTTTCAGATGTATTAATTAGCACCTCATGAAGACTAGCTGTTCATGATTTTTTTTCTTTATGTTTTAATGAAAAGGTAGCATCCTAGTGCCATCAGGGTATTCAGCAGAGGATCTCACCAAGCCTGAGTACCACTGCAATAATAAAAACTGCTTTGATATTGGCATCAAAAGATTCTTGTTGCAAAGCAATATTTTTATGATAGAACAACTAATAGGTTAGCTATGACAAAATGAACCATTCAAAGCTTAGAGTATTTGCTAGATTTTGTCCGTGTGTGCCTTCATATACAATTTGCCGATTTGTTCTTCATTGTCATATGCTATTAAATGTGCAGGCTTCAGATGTAAGTGTGGAGTATGAAAACCTTAGTAATTCAGCTACAAGTGCATAAATTCACTTTCTTTTATTTAACTGCACAGCAGGACATGTTAGACTACAACAATGATTAAAAACAACAATTTTGAACTTTGGTTAAATGTGCTTTGAGCATACTGTTGCTGGTAAATTCTCCACTAGTATACCTTTCAGTTATTTCAGGCAACACTTACTTACAATATTGTTTATTTCTATAAGGGTGATTACATGGTATGAATACTAACATGGGCAGTATGTGTATGTTTAATCAAGACCAAATGAAGTGGCTGCGTGTGTAAAGGAAAATGGATAACAATCTCAAAGGCTCTGCAAACTCGGAAGTGATTATGTTAAGTCTGTACTTTAAGCTCTGTGGCACCGAGGGTTAAGCTCTGAAAGTGAATCAAATGACTGATTTCAGTGTGGTAAGTGCAGGAGTCATCAAGCAGAGTGGGGGCAAATGGCTAATACTGACTCTTAACACTGACAGGAAGGTGATGATCCCTCATACTGCGATACCAAACATTCTAAGGAGAGAGAGAGAACTGCAGAATATACAGCATGAAAATATACTTGCCTCTGCTAATTTGAATCTATCCAGTAGCCTTAATGAAATTTGCATGGGAACATACACACACTCAAATAAAAGGCATGGCCTTTCCTCACTTATGTAAGTACACACATCAGCAGCCAGGTTAAGGGTAAAAGCAAGAGAATGGAAAATCCTTCATGACAGTAGAAATGGCTAGCAGACGTTGGCTCGTTCTTGCTCGATATTCAGCAAGCACACAGCTAGCAAATAAATATATAACAAAAATAAATAGTGTGCAAGGGATGAAGCCATTATTATGAGTGGGAGACTTGTCCCAAACGTTATCCAATTACTTACTTTCACTTTTCCCCCAGTGCAATGCAACTGAGAATGCCTGCTGTTTATTTGCAGCTTAATTCAGTATAGTACAACAACATGGTATGACGATATTCTGGGCACACAAAAAAGACAACAAACAGTACTACCACGTACTCATAGTATGAAGGGCACAGTCATTCCAGCAAATGTACATGCTTTTGCGTGCACGCACACACAGATATCTGTACACACAGTAGCAGCAGTAAACAAGTAGTGAATTCTCCTCTTCATAAGTAGGAAAAAAATAGTAAAAAAATCCTAGAAATGGCTAGTGAAGCATAACTTAACATTAAAAATCATTAAGAAAATAGCTTTGATAAGACCAAATAGGGAGTACATTAAGAGCTGCTGCTCAGCAAGATATCTGTATTTAAAATATTGCTGATTGTATTGTTGAAGGAGCTGCAACATGAATCATTTTTGCTGGCAAATATGAGTGGTTTGTGTATTAAATAAACTATAAATTGGGATTACCAGATAAAATTAAAAAGAATAAGTGATAAGACAGAAAATGATAAATAGAAGCTTATATGAGATATAACCATGACAATTCTGAGCAAGTGGGTGGGTTAAAAGTGGAACTGGAAGAGAAAGAATGTTGTCTAAAGTTAATCATTTCAAGTTTAGGAACTGGGGATTATGCAGTTTGCCTTTTTTTTTTTGTTTTTATCTTTGATGGGCTTAAAGCTAATTTTAAATTTGAAATTCTACCAAATTCACTGATGAAATATGTTGCATAGTGTTATGATACATTGACATTGTTTTAAAATTTGTCAAAAGAGCAGCAGCTTTTAAAATAAAATCAATAGCTATTAAGATCACCAGAAATGGATGTAAAAGGGTGAAGAGCCCTATATGCATGTATAACTGCTGTCCATACACACACACACACAATCTTGTTAACAGATTAAGTACATAGACTAACTACATTTATCTGAGAAAAAAGGCATAAGCAAACCCTCATTATATGTTAAACATTGGGAGCTTATCACTGATCATTTAGGGTTTATACCTTTGCATTGATTTTGCTTTTATTTTATTTCAGTTTGTTTTACTTTAAAGATGTTCTTTTTTTTCTTGGACTTTTAACAGTTCTTGATTAGGGCCAGTTTAGAAGATTTTTTTTTCTTTTCTCTGGTTGCCAAGGGATCAAGTCTGTATGGTTTTGGAAAAGAGCTGTAGGGTAAGCAGAAAAGGAAAAAGTCTTAATCTTTGGGAGCTACCTGCTATTATACCATGATCCCCCCCATTAATATTCCAAAACGTTGTAAATCAACTTATACTAATGGAAAAAGGTCCGGTCACCCGGACTTTTTCCATTAGTATAAGTCTTTTTTAAAACACTGTCTCACTAAGTTAAAGGAGTTAAACATAGCGAGACAGGTTTAAAAAAAGCAACGGAGATCTCAGTTGCTTTTTTTTAAAGCTGTCTTGCTATGTTAAACTCCTTTAACATAGCAACACAGTGTGTAAAAAGCAATGGAGATCTTGCTTTCTCCGTTGCTTTTTTTTTAAACCTGTCTCGCTATGTTAAATGGGTTTAACATAGCGAGACAGCTTCAAAATAAACAACGGATATCTCTGTTGCTTATTTTAAAGCTGTCTCGCTATGTTAAACCCATTTAACATAGCGAAACAGTAAAAAGCAACGGAGATCTTGCTTTCTCCATTGCTTTTGCCCACAGCTCTGATGTACCGCGAGGCATCGCAGTACATCAGAACTTCCACGAATACCAGTCAGCTGCGGAAGGGCAGCAAGGAGGCATTATACAATGCCATTATTTAAGAAAAGTAATTATTTTTTTTCTTAAATAATGTCATTGTATAATAATAACCACTTCTGGGTGTGGGTAATGCTGGATTTACCATGGTTGGCTTTGTTTGGTCCCTCGGGCTTCGCCCGTGGGACCAAACCACGCCAACCGTGGGTAAATCCAGCATTACCCACACCCAGGCGTGGGTTATTGCTATACTGACCTATGATAACTACTGCTGTGGGGTCATCTCAGCTGCTCTTATTAATGAGTTCTAGAACATCACACTGGAAAGCCCTCCTCTTAAACAGTTAAAGGTTCTGTTACCATATCTTTCATATCTTCCCACCCACTTAGTACACATTGCAATTCCTAGAAAATAAACCATTTTTACTGTGCTACTTTTACAGTCTGTAACATCTGCAAAAAGACTACCAATCACTGAAAAACCAATGAACCACTTCTGAGGGGTCAGTTTGAGATAATTGCTTCTTCCTTGCTCCTGGTGAGAGCAGGAGTACAGAGAAGTTATTTCCCAGCCTTCCAAGAGATGCAAGATCACTGAAAGGCCTAAAAACGGCTTCATAGGATCCAGCTAAGTTTTATTGCTATTACTTTGTTTCCAGTTATAGGATCACAGGAGCATTTATTTCTGACCTCCTCTAATTGAGCAGTGGGTGTGGGACTCCCCTGATTCGTGTGGTTGTCATTTTGAAGGAAACCTTTTCAATTTTAAGCTTGTCTGGCTAGGCTTTCTGTTGTGCTTTTATTGCTGTATGTACTATCCAGGATAGAAGCTGTGAAATGCAGTACTGTTTACACCTCATTTTACATGGTGCTGTTTCACATAGTCAGTACTGTGAGTGCATTATGCTTCAAATCAATTGTTTATAACATACAACCTGCAGTATAATATAGAGCATGTTTTATACAGCAAGCAACAACTCATGTGTTTGGAGCTGTGAAGAATAACTCGAGCTGTTCAGCTGTTACCCACTTTTTTTATAAATCTATCAGACTCAGATGTAACTTGGATACAATTTCTTAGACCCTCTGCATTAGTGTGGTGATGTTTCACAACTAAGCAGAGCTGACTCGAACATGTCCTGGTACATGAGGAATCATTTCTATTTTACTTCACATCTATTCCTGATTGTCAGTTGGCATAACCTCTCATTTCATGGGTCTGGTGATAAACAAGGTTTTTATAAAGTTTGCTGTTACCTAGAGATCATCAGTCTATGGGAATTGTTTTGTATTAGTGGCACTTTTGTGGTGTATGTTCCACTTAACTTGCATCGCATAGAGAATGCAGTCTCCATTACTAAACCTAGCTTAGTGTCACTGAATTTCTTTTCAGGATGCATTAATTTGTGTAAAATTTGTACTACAAAACATGTACAATAAGATAAAACCATGGGCTGAGATGTGTGGGTACAGTGTTTGTCTCCAATATGTGCCCCTAATAATCAGTCTAATAACATTGTAATGTTCCTAAACACTGATAACATTATTGCCCAAAAGCTTGTTCTACACACAAAGCTACACCACCTCTTCAAGACCATTCACAGATGTGTTTAACTGGATATCATTACTGTGTGAAATTACTCAAACAGTGCACTGTGCTGGCGAATCAGTCCATTTACATTTTCAGCTGCAGTAAATCTGTAAAAATGCAGTGCTTGATGCCATTGAAGATGGCTTTGCTTCTGAATATACTCTTCCCCTCTATAAGCTTTATGTCTCTCCATATTAATGTGGGCATATAAAGACTGCAGTGCATTCTTTTATAGACTGCTTTCTGAACTTAAAGTTCAACTGATTCTGCAATTAGTTTGTACCATAAACACTAGTTACATCTAGGATGCATTGCATTATCCCAGCCTTGCACCTTAAAAAAACAAATCCTTTAACTTACCTGTTACTAACTTACTCCAAGCTAACCACCAAGACACTGGACACAACAGTACCTCCTTGCCTGTGTGTAAAACCACCACATGGCATTTACTAAGTTGGCCAGTGCTAGATCTGCTTAACCATAGTAAAACTATTGTCAGTAATAAAAAACAAAATATGCTTCCATCTAAGGCACCTGTTTAATTCACTGCCATGGTATGCCTGTATATACATGAGAATAGATTGATGTGACCAAAAAAACTTGGTAAATCATAAAATCCTTTTTACAATAATCCTAGCTAATACTTCCCAAAAGGAAGCCTAACATCTGCAACACAGGACACTTTCTCCAAACTTCTTAACATCCTCAAGATATATCAGTACTTAGTAAGATTATTAATGCCTGACAGTCTGCCTGCTGAATTTAAGGTTTCCAAATGAATAATAATAGTTCTAACTGTGCTGAATTTAAGGTTGCCAAATGAATAATAATAGTTCTAACTGCCTCCAACATTTCCCATCTAAAATGTATTTACCTAGCCAACAACTGCTTGTTCCATCTCCACTTAGCCCTTGTTAAACCCCCTTAAAAATCCATATGTGGCAGTACTGCACTATAAGAGTTCCTGTTTGACTCAGTCAAGGATGGTTTAATGACCCATCCTTGGGACCTGTACCAGTTGCCCATACCTCCCCTGGTGCTGTCAATGGATTCCACTTGTGCCCAACTAAAGAAACCTGTGGAAATAAGATTGAGATAATCTGTTAACAATTACATTAGAATGTCCTGGTATTTGTTTATATATAAAGACATGTTCATTCTGAGGTAATTCGACACAAACTTTCTTTGCAAACACACTATTACAGGACTTGGTTAATCTTTTGCCAAAGCCTGAACAACTGCTAAGTTGCCATAGTGAAACATCGCCTTCCAGTGGGCATGAACTCCAAACAGTTAAAATTCATCCTACAGGCCACCAGACTATTTTATGGACACATTTCAGCAAACCATTTGCCCTTGAAAATGGACATATAATAAAACCCCCAGCAGCTTCTGTGAACAGCTGCATTTGGTCTGAGGACTCACAATCCAATAGGACAATACATTGAAGAGGGAGTGAAGTTAACTAAAATGGCCACGTTCTTTTGACCAACTTGTGTTCCAGCTCTCCAAAGCCTTTCTTAAGACCAAAACAAACTGAGCTGCTATATGGGCCTACCTTCTGGCATTTGAAGAAATATTAACATTAGAACTAGGTAAACATTTCCACCGAAGTTCCCACAAGACTGGACATAACAGCTGTTCTGAATCATTGCATAAAACAACCTGTTGCCCTTGGCTCTTTCTGGTCAGCCTTCAAACTGACCTCTTCCAAGCAATACAGTAGAATCTGTAATGCACAAATTCTTCCAATGCAATAGCCCATTTTCTCTAAAAGCCCCTACGTACATGAATTCTGATAAAATTGCTCACATAACATAAAATTAAAAGTTCAAACCTGTGCATAGAGCCCTTCAACAGCACCCACAGCAACTGTTTATTTAATGGAAACCTCACAACTTCCCTCACACCATTCACGCTCTCCCAGTTCTTCAATAGCCTGCATATCTCCCACGCTTTAGTAACATTCCTAAAACCAACCACCCCAATACCACACTAAGTGCAGCCAAATTAGACCAGAGTGTCAGAACTGCTCTACACAACCCTATCTATAAACCAACCAACCATACTCTGTCCTGACTCAGGAAAACCTCCACAGAAGAGGAAAATGATGCAACAGCAGAGCTGTAAGCATGCTATGTATTCTTTGACCAAGATTGCTGAACTAAACAGGCTGATAAAGCCTGCCAATGTTCAACAAACACTTCATTGGGTATCCTCACTGTCTGATTGTCTTCCTCTGGCACCAAAGTACAAAAGCTGTGAAACAGAAAATGAGAGAGGCTGTCGGTAATTGCATGCAATTGCTTTGGGACATACCTAGCAGCAAAACACTTCCTTTGGGTATCCTCACTGTCTGACTGTCTACCTCCGGCACCAAAGTACTAAAGCTGTGAAACAGAAAATGAGAGAGGCTGTCGGCCATTGTATTCAATTGCTTTGGGACATGCCTAGCAGCGAAAGTAAAACTAATTCTTAAACTTTACAAAATCAGCTTCCTCAACATCATTAGTATAAACGTGGACCTAGCAGATTCCTTAGTCAAAACCTGAAGCACAGCCTTATTATCTGAGTAGATCACCACCTTTTGATTCTGCAGTTTGTCCTGCCAAAGAGTTCATACAGTACAGTCCAAATATGCATCAGCTCCAAAAATGTAACATCCTTCCTCCTCTCCCTCGGTCTTTCTGCAGGCCACACCACCACAGACCAACTTCTATCAAACTGACACCATGTATAGCCCACCTGCTGCATCCCTAGAAAATTGTAAATTGTCATCAGAAACACTTTGTGTTCTGAGTTTTCAGTGTTTTGGGATTTAGATGTTTTGGTCTCAGTGTTATGAAATTCAATGTTATGAAATTTCAGTGTTATGAAGTAGATCCCTTCAAACTCCCAGATACACCCCCCCCCCCCCATGCTTTAAGTCTTAGAACACTAACAATAATCTATCCCAACCACTCCTGCTGAGGAGGAAGAAAAATAACAGGCAGGCATATATGGACAAATACAACTGCCTGGTAGACCCTATTTTTGACCAACACACTTTTTTAAGGTTGCAAACAGCACGCAACAGAGTTTGCCTGTTAATAAAGATTACTTACTGTGAAGGGAGGTTTGTCACTTCAGCTCAAGGCTCACTAACTTCAGAACTATTAACTGAACTGTAGAAGATATGCAGTGTTTTGGCCAAGATCTCATATAGTTGCATACGTGTCTTATGGATAATTATGGACATTGTGCGTTTAATGGAGCTACATTTTCAAAGAATTACAAATTCCTGAGTCTCTGGAACATAATGCAATAAATGCACCTTTATGTACATAAATTATGTTTCTAGCAGCATGCAGAGCTTCTCCAAATACTTTTTCCTAAACAAGTGGTGTCCATTTCCTTTTGTTGGCAGTGCCACCAGTAATATTAAAATAGTAGTATAGCTGCTATTTACATTATTTTTGAAGTCAGAAAGAAATAGATCCTCTTCATGCTGCAAAGGAAGAAAAGCAGCACTCAAAATCATGATCGTGCTTCTAAATTTCCTGTGCTGATTGTGCTTGCCTTGAAGAGCTGATATCAAAAAAATTATTTTCAGTAACTTTATAGCTACTTTGTTGTTTCTTTTTGTTAGCAGAAGCTAAAAAAAGGCTTCCTATATCAAGCACGATGTACCTTTCACTTATTGCCTGCGAGAATTCTTCCTCCATGCTAACACATGGACTCACACCGCTGTACAATCTCATCTTGCACTAATGGAAAGAAGGAAGCTGACCCCAATGCCTTCTTGTTATTTTCTTTGCAACAGAACAATCCTGTAGCACCTAATTACATGAGATAGTGATCTCAGAAATACTGCTGCTAGATGCCTTAGAATCATTCAGTTTAAGATTACAGTCCCATCACAACAGCATTGCATTGTATTTATTGTGTACTTAGAAGCCATCTTCTGCATTCTAAAATTGCCCAGAGCTTAAATGGAATTTTCTCCTATTTCTTAAATTATTTACATTTTGCTAAAGACACAGGCCAATTGAGTGAATGCTATGCAAGGAACAGAGATATGGAGAAAAATTACCTGCACAAGAAGCCTTGCATATAATTGGATACACATTTAGTCGAGAAGGTATAATAAAAATAGATGAATTGCACCATTTGCATGCCTATAATTTGATATTCTAAATATCAGACATATTTTGCAAATGAATATATATATAAAAAGTTGAAAATATACAAGCTAATTTAGACCAAACTAAGGAAGAAATAAAATGCAAAAAGTTTAGAGAAACCTGCCAAAGCTTTCAAGATAGAAAATAAAACTGCGATAGGCATTTATGTTGCACAGAGTACAGAAAATTGAGTTTCATATATAACAAAATGCTGTAGGCAAAGGTCATATTACTAGACAAATGTCCCAGTTTTCTACTGGAATTAAAGAATGACACAAGATGCTTCAGACTTTAACTTCAATAATAGACATATATATTACAGGCTTTGCCTCACTTTCCCTGTTGTCCTCACTTTTAATGATCACATCCTGTACCTCAAAATGTCCTAGACCATAGGCATATGTATGAAATATTAGTTACATCTGGTACTTTGAAAATGTCAGAAATATGTTTTGACAATACTATCTTTGTCAGGTTATTGTATCTATACTGATAGATTCTTTGTGTCAGGCTGATAGATTATCTTATAGTCTCTGGTGCAAATGTGTATGTGTGCACACATACACATTGATATGTTTTGGTTATGTGTGTGTGTAGGTAAAAAAATACACACTTAGAGAGATATATATATATATATATATATATATATATATGTATGTATGTGCGAGGGGAGTGTGACAGCAGTGAGGTCTGCGGTGGGAGTGACGGATGCATTTAAGGTGGAGGTGGGATTACATCAAGGATAAGCTCTGAGCCCTTTCTTATTTGCAATGATGATGGACAGGTTAACAGACGAGATAAGACATGAGTCCCCGTGGACTATGATGTTTGCAGATGACATATTTATCTGTAGTGAGAGAAGGAAACAGATGGAGGAGACCCTGAAGAGATGCAGATATGCACTAGAGAGAAGAGGAATGAAGGTCAGCAGGACTAAGAATATGTGTGTGTGAATGAGAGGGAGGATAGAGGAATGGTGAGGATGCAAGGAGAAGAGGTGGCAAAGGTTGATGAGTTGAAATACTTGGGATCAATAGTTCAGAGTAATGGCGAGAGTGGAAGAGAGGTGAAGAAGAGAGTGCAGGTAGGATGGAGTGGGTGGAGAAGAGTGTCAGGACTGATTTGTGACAGACGAGTACCAGTAAGAGTGAAAGGGAAGGTCTAGAAGAGGGTAGTGAGACCAGCTATATGGGTTGGAGACAGTGGCATTGACAAACAGGCAGGAGTTTGAGCTGGATGTGGCAGAGTTAAATATGTTAAGATTTGCACTGGGTGTGATGAGGGTGGACAGGATTAGGAATAAGTATATTAGAGGGTCAGCCCAGGTTGGAAGGTTTGGAGACAAAGCCAGAGAGGCAAGATTATGTTGGTTTGGACATGTGCTGAAGAGGGATGCTGAGTATATTGAGAAAAAGATGCTAAGGATGAAGCTACCAGGTAACAGGAAAAGAGGAAAGCCTAAGATAAGGTTTATGGATGTGGTGAGAGGGGACATGCAAGTAGTTGGTGTGATAGAGCAAGATGCAGAGGACAGGAAGAAATGGAAACATATGATCCGCTGTGGCAACCCCTAACGGGAACAGATGAAAGATGATATATATATATATATATATATATATATATATATATATATATATACACATACACACATAAATATGTTTACTATCAAAATTCTGTAAATCTCTTCGAGTAATGACTTACTTGAACCGAATGAACGAAAAATTACACCAGTGTTTCCTCGCATCAACGAACGCAATAATGTCAAAGTTGACATTATCGACATTACCCAACTTATCTTGACATCTGGAGATGTCATATACATATTTTGCAGGGGGGAAGTGCCCCCGGCACCCCCACACCACCTGCTGATGAAATATTATAGTTCTGAAATCGCACTACAGTGAGGAAGAGAGTAATTTTCCAGATCCCCACTGTAGTGTGATCCAATTGTAAACAGCAAAGCTCAAAGCCATGAATGCAAGCTGCTTTTCTACATTCAGGAGACATAATTTCAACTCAGGATTTTCAAATTTTGTACCTGTGCTCTCGACCATCTGAATGATGATAAACTAACTTTCAAACATTTGATAGTAAACTATATAGATATGTATGTGTGTATACATGCAGAATATATTTATATAGATATAGATGCAAATACGTGAACCTACTGATTATAGACATATATATGAGTCTACCGATCGCTCACAACAGGTGTAAGTCTAGGTAGGGGGGTTATATATAGGGAGTTCGTTTAGAAAGTAAGTGGACCACAGCTGCGACTTTCTAAACATTGAGCCCAGAAGGTTGAGCACTCAGTTAATCAAATATTCAAGGTAAGTCAATAGGCAAAGCAATATCCCTGCTGCACTAAACATAAAAAAGTCCATCAAGCAGTGTTTTTGTAGATTTGCAATCCCCACCCCCTTACTAATTATATAACCATACTCTACGGAAAATGCAGACAGGCTTAACCTTGAAGTTGGGAAGTATCCTGGTGAAAGGGCATATTCCCCTATCCTGGGGATTCTTCATCACAAGTACCTGTCTGCTTACTTTTCTAAAGTAGCAACACACAGTTTTCCAGCCATACCTATTCAGTCTTTCAAGTTTCAGTGACCTGAGCACAAGATTGTCAGTGTTCAATTTTCCAGTCTCAGTATTTAGAAAGTGGATATTGTAGTCCATGGACTTTGACAGTGTCCTGCAGATGGCACAAGTGTATATATGTGTGCCTGTGTGTGTGTGTGTGTGTATATATATATATATATATATATATATAGGAAAGTAAATAATGTGGGAAGAAATTGCCAGGGAATTGTTATGGCTAGGTTTGTATAGGCCCTAGGGCTGATAACCTAGTACCAACGTATGAACCTATGAGAGAGAGAGAGAGAGAGTTTTCACTGCATGAAGACACAAACCTCCTGTAATGGAGGCCTATGATATATGAAAATGACCCTTTAATGACATTTAGCTACATGGCTTCTGAATGCCCATGACTTTTTATGTCTTTATGGTTACATTCATGCCTCTAAATATTTACAATATAAAACTGTCATCCAGATGACTATTCAGCTGCTGTAATGGAGGCACGAGTGCACACAGACTTGTGTCTGACTGAAAGGTCACAGCATGATGAGCTGTATCAGTAGCTCAACAGCTAGCACAAATGCCTTTGGTGTTGGAAGATGAGAAAAGCATGTGTCATGTATTCCAACACAAGATGCTTAGACTAACTTTCCAGTACTGACACAGCAGTTGGTGTTAAACCATCTACCTTAGCTTTAATAGCTCAGGTGGATCGTAATTTAAACATTGAAGAAATCATTAAAAACTTAAAAAACACAATGCCCTTGATAGGGCAGTATTCATCAGCTCAGCCTATGCCCCACAGCAAGGTTGTGCTAGTGAAGAAATCAGTGCATTCAGACAGCAGTTGCAGGACCTGCCAGTTAAAAGCAGAGCAACATGGATTGGTATTTATAATTGGAAGGGACAGAGAACATATGAGGACTGCCTGGGTCCACATGGATGGGGGAACAGAACAAAAGAAGGAGAGGCCATTCTATACTTTAGGCTGGCAAATGGCTTGACAGTAGCCAACACACACCTCAGAAAATGAGGTAGTCACAAGATCAAATACAATTGTAGGGGCAGAATTAGTGGCTGAAAAGTCATCCCCATGAAACAGGAGGCCTACAACATAAACAACAGGTTGCCAAAATCAGTTGTAAGCAGGGGTTGGAGAAGGCTCTAAGGTCAGCAGAGACCAGGTTGAAGACATGAAAGTCAACAGAAGAGAAAGCACGACAGTTCAAATAATTAGTCTGGGCTCTGGCATCTCAAACAGAAGAAGAAATAGGTGGAGTTGAAGAAGAATGGCAGCGCCTCAAAACAGCATATGTGAGGACTACAGAACAGATATGTGGCCCAGCCAGATATGGAATTAAGGTACATAAGGAAAGCTGGTCATTGAATGCAACAGTCCAGGGAGTCATCAAAAGAATTAAGCAATCTAGGAAAAAGGGAGATATAGAAAAGACGGATGAAGCTAGGAAGGAATACTGGCTGACTAACGGGCTATGAAAGGAGTTGCAATAGCAAGAAACAAGGCAACAAAGGCACTCTACCACCTTCTAAAATGTGTCTCAGTAGATGATGCAAAGAAATTATATTAGACTACAAGACAAAGACAAAAAGATAAAGAAGATAGTCAGACACCCTTCATAAGAGATGCCAGCAACAACATGACCACCAGCACATAGGACATCAAAGGCAGATGGAGTACTTCCAGCAGCTTCTAATGAAAACCACACAGAAGTTGTACTGCCCCAGACATTGCTTACAATGAGAGAAGAGGAGGAACACAGCAAAGAAGAAATAAGAACATCACTGAGGAAAATGAAATCTAGGAACGCAGGCTCAGATGAGGTCACAGTAGATATAATAAAGATGTTGGGCAAGATGGGGGAAAAATGGCTCTTGAAGGTACTCATAGCAGTTTGAAGAGAGCAGCATATCCTATATTACTGGAGAATGAGCCTACTAGAGCCAGTATTCAAGAACAAAGAGGAGATACACAACCGGTGCAGTACAGAGGTACCAAACTGCAGTCACATTACATGAATGATCTTGACAGGGTGATTAATAAACACGCAGAGTAATAGAAAGTAAGATGGGAAATGAGCAATTTAGATTCAGATGAGGATGCAGGACAACTGATGTAATGTTTGCAATGAGAGATACTTGAGAAGAAAAAAGATGAGAAAGAGTCCAACTGGGCATCCCTAGACTTGCAGAAAGCATACGACAAGGTACCAAGAAAGCTGATCTGGGCAATTCTGCAATAGAAGTCCAGAAACATTGGTAGAATTAGTACAAGCTATGCACACAGACCCAATTATTAAAATACAAATAGTGTTCAGTCTCCCAGAGGGCTTCCCAGTGGGAGTTTGTGTGCACCAGGGTTCAGCTCTGAGACCACTGCTGTTCATACTGATGATGGACTACAGTATTAATTAGGTTAGAGAGGACAGATTAAGAAAGTTGCTGTATGCAGATGATGTGGTATTACTGGTGGACTCTGAGCAAGAACTTCAGCAAATGATAGGGGAATGAAATGTAAATTAAAGGCACGCAGAATAAAATGATTACAGATAAGACAGCGGTAATGACGGCAGATGTGGGTGGTCAGAAAAAGCTGAGAAATGAGAGAGAAGGCAAAACAGTGGCACAGGAGAACAACTTCAAGTATATGTAAGGGGTGGTTGAGAAGTCTGAATGAGGAGGTCATCACTAGAATCAGAGGAGCTGCAGCCAACTGGCACAGAGCGTCAGTTGTAGTATGTCATAGAATTATGCCAAAGAAGATGAAAAGTAAGGTGTACACATCTGTGGTTGGACCATGTTATTGTATGGTACAGAATCCTGAGCAGTAAAGACAGAGCAATTAAGGAAGCTATAGGTGATCAGGATGAAGTGCCTGAGATGTGTGGTAGGATTCATACTATTGGACAGCCGAAGAAATGAGAATATACGAGCAGAAGCCAAAGCAGTTCCAATTACAGAATGTCAAACAGGACAGATTACGTTGGTTCCAGCAGAATTCAATCCTGTAAAGATGATTTGGGACAGGAAGGAAGAAGGTAAGAGGAAATTAATCCAGCAAAGAGGTGGATGGATTGTGTGAGAGAAGACCTGCAACAATCAGGCATGAGTGTTGCAGAAGGCAGGAGAGTAGCTTTGAAAAGATAGAGATGGCAACAGTTGACATGAGACCCTGACCCTATGCAGAAAAATGGGAAAAGGCGGGATGATGATTACAGGGTATTACCTCTTGCCTTTATGTCCCCACATCACTTCAATTTCCTGTCCACTCATGATCCTATATTTGCATATGCATTGTGCTTTAGCCACTATAGTGATGCTTCCTGAACATTCCTAGTAACTCTCTCACTTCTATTACAGTAGTACAATTCAACTTGGTTAAAGCATGATTAAAGAATATTGATTCTACTCCTCTTGAAGTTAACAATTTATCACTATCACACACACTGTAGGCATGCTTTCAACTATACTTCTGACTTGTACCAATAGATTTTAATGGAATATTATTACTGTCAATAATTATATATAGCTCCTAAATACTATATCCTATTCAGGTGACCCTTCAACTAATCTGTGGTATGGTCCCAGTTATTCTCATTAGGGGTAATGTTTAATTATCAACCATGGGAAGGGTAAGTTCAATATCTCACCAAATGGGGTAGGTTAATTTGAGCATACAAATGGAATTGCCTAGGCTTAAAATGGTTCTCAAGTGCTACTATACCAGTACTTACCTATGAACCTATATACTTTTCTACAGCATTTAAAACCAGTTGATTCCAGACATGATTCTCCCCTTGGTTAATGGCACTGATGAAGGCATGCACTGAAACCAGTTTGCCTTACTGGTTGTAATTTACTTATTTACCTATTGATACATTTTATACGTCATTAAATTGAATTATTCACTGAAGTGAGTGCTGGCTGCTGTTTTGTGGATTTGACTAATGGCAAAGGAACATACATGAGTGATGGCTTATTATCTCTTCTTTCATTGTTTACATAAATTTCCAGCCCAGCTTTAAAATATGTCTTTTAACAACCATTTGTGATCTTAAAATCTCTCCATAATGAATGTCTTACTATAAAATTAAGGAACCGTGCTTAGTATGAAGCCACTGTCATTGCAAACATCTTTTGTTACAGTTATTGATGACCAAGGGCATCAGATTTTTTTCAAGATCCCATTGAGTCTTGCAGATCCACATACATTTTCACTGTTATTCCACTTCAGTAGGAGAAGACAATTCTGACCAGTCTCTCTGGAGCTGCTACTTCACACATGAATACCTTTCAAAAGCATCTAGCAAGTCTCCACATCATCCACTGCACACAACTTCATGAGGTTGCATTGACTAAGACATTAGCTGAAGCACCTGATGTTCATAAGGATCATTGCATATATCCCATGCCTCTGATACAAGAGGTTTGGGAGGTCACTCAGTGCAAGTTCTAGCTTTGCTGGAGTTTTCATTTTGTTTTTACTGATTTGGTTTTTCAGTGACCTTCTCACTCATCGTTTTAGTTTGAGATATTTTTGCAGTGACTCTAATGATAATGGACATCAGCTGGGTATAACAGCCCTGTGTTTCTAATGCTTAGTCAAACACTCTGCTTGTGCTGTGCTGATGAGGTCATAAGGCTAAAATATGCATATCCTCAGCTAGTGGGGTTTGGCTTTATTTGCCTGAAATTGTCCATTAAAACAGTGAAACAAGTCATGGGCATTCAGAATTGCCAATTACGTGAAGCACCTGATGTTCATAAGGATCATTTGCATATATCCCATGTGCCTCTGCTACAAGAGGTTTGGGATTTCACTCCGTGGAAGTTTTAGCTTTGCTGGACTTTACATTTTGCTTTTACTGATTGAAATTATGAGACAAGAATATGGCCATTCTGTGTGGATATGGGCAATTAAGAGGTAGAATTATGTTTTTAAATGTCCACCTTAATGGCATTGGCAGATTGCTCATGGTTTGAGGGGAAAAAGCATGGCCAAGTATGCCAAAGGTCATGATGCCAATGGCATGGCATCATTTGGCCATTGTGTGGGGTTGCTAGGCAGAAGCAACCCTCATTTAATGACCTGGGTTCATTTTTGCTACATATAAAAATATATACATAGAAACAAATAAAAGATTTTAGGATGCTGAAGTGAATTAGTTAGCAATCTAATCTTGGGTTGAAGCAGATTGCAGGTGTAGCAGGAAGTTTTATTCTTTGTCTATCCTATATATATATATATATATATATATATATATATATATATATATATGTGTGTGTGTGTATACATTTAAAACACAACATTAGTAGTAAAAAAAAAGATCAGATGTAAAATCAGCACATTTAAATATCCGATGGCATGGCATAGTGGATTGCAAGTTTGTTATATAATAAAAACAACAACTCAGGGCAGGGTTCATGCTGATGACTGGGGATGGAGGATAGTTGAATGGTTAAAGATAGTGGTTGACTTAAGAGAATTACCTCACTGGTACAAGGTACAGTATTTTTCTCACCTATGGTTACTGGCTTGTCAAAGGTTAGACATGTAATAGTCTTTACATCAATTGCTTAGTATTTATTTATTTATGAATCTTAAAGATTGGGTGTATTTACCTTACAGACATAAGGTACTGTGTTTGATTCTCACCTTTGCAGAGAAATTTGTTAGGATTAAAATGGCCTGGAAGGTCAGCTAACCTAGTACTTATCTAGGAACCTATAAGAAGGCAACCACTTTTTTAGTATTCAGCAGGTTTAAGAGCTTAAATCCTTGTGGTTTGGGACTTTTTTATTCAGGCATTACCTCAAGTTGTTAGTACTAATATGTAAAGAGACTCTGATTGTTCCTGATTATTTATAGTTTTGTCCCAGATGTTGTTGGGGTTTTCCCCAAGTTCTGCAGCACAGTGGTTGATTATCAGCTAACAAAAAACAAACAAAAAAAAAATCAGTAGTAATAAAAAAGCAGGAGTAATAAATTAGGAAGTAAGACAGGAGAGATGACGGTGTTCTCAAACACTGGGTGTTCAGGAGGCTCTAGGAAGATAATAGAAGGTATATTCAGGGTGGGTCTTTATTTAGGTAGCAAGGGAGTTGGATAAGGAAGGAAGGGGAAGATGTTAAATTTGAAACTCCAATGTTTGCTGATGCAATGTGTTTTTCTTTCATGCAGGATGGCACAAGTGTAGGACTTAACCAGGAAGTAGGAAGAGTTGGCATCACAGAGAGATGAATTATTTCAAATGGTGCTGGCACATGGGACATGGCAGGTGGATTTATCAGAAGGGGTTGAAAGCGACAAGATCGTCACAGAGGCCTCAGAGTTGACTGCCAAATCATCCAGGAGATCTCTGTAGCTTGTGATGAGGATGCACTCAGACGAGCTGCAGGAGCCAGCAATGGAGTGTGCAGAGGAGCTTGATAGAGCTGCCCTCAACATCTTATCAACAGCAGACAAGTATAGATTGTAAAATGCCTTATTGTCAAGGGGACTTGGGCAAAGATATGACATATGCTGACTTGCATAACTTAAGTTTAGGGACAAGTGCAGGTTACAGAGTTTGGTTGGGAATAAAAGGAGCGAAAGGCATTCAAGTGAATGGTCTGATTTACAACAAAGGCACTTAGGGATGACAAGTATTGGTGGGCAGTTGTGAAAGAACAAGGATTTTCCACTGTTACGTGTTAGGCAAGGTGAGTCATGTAGCAGAAGGCAGTTCAAATCTGTGTCTACATACAGTTCCAATAAGTGGAGCAGTGGAAAAAAAACATTCCTTATGACGATACACATCTCACTAATGGTAAAGAAGATGATCTGGTGTGTCAATTTTGTTGATGTGCAAAGGTGTTGGAGGTGAGTCAGAAGGGGCTAAGGAACTCATTGCAACCTTGGCTGCATTGGGAACTATTGGTCA
Source organism: Protopterus annectens (assembly GCF_019279795.1). Classification (NCBI taxonomy): domain Eukaryota; kingdom Metazoa; phylum Chordata; order Ceratodontiformes; family Protopteridae; genus Protopterus; species Protopterus annectens. The sequence goes on from NC_056749.1 coordinate 504,309,112, forward strand.
AGGACTTGAGATAAGTGGGTAAGAGGGTTTGTATATTTTATTGCTGTTATAATTATGAGAGAACCGCAACTACTGCTGTTTTCATATTTCTAATGATAAGCCAGGCCTTGAGACTCAGTTAATGCCCGACTATAGTACAGCCAGAAAGTGTGTAAGTA
>NC_056749.1:504314269-504336769 GCF_019279795.1 Protopterus annectens
AGGTTAGTGTCTTAATTTGACTAACACAGGGTGCGGGGTTTTCTTCTTGCAAAAGAAGATGGGGGAAAAGAAAAAAAAATGTGGCGGCTGGGGTAGTACAGCTTATGCTTGGCGGGTGTTTTACACATCGTGTAAGGCGGTGCACAGTACAGTTTTTCTATGGGTAGGGGGGGTTCCTGAGGATATGGTAGTGTTCAGTACTGTAGGTGTTGGTGTTCTCTGTCTTTGCTTTTTAGAGTGCTGACTCCTGCATTTTACATCACTCTGGGTCTAGTGGCAGGTTTAAATATTTTATAGGCAATTTCTAAGTCTGAACACATGGGATTTGGCATCTTGAAGTGATTCTGTATTTTAGTTTGGCCATAGGTATTCCCAACATGCAGTGCTCTTTGGTAAAAGATGCATCATTTTCATAAAGCTCTTTGTCACTGCATTGGTTACAGGCATGGAGCTGTTGCCTACTGTGACAGGTCATAGCAAGAGTCTTAACTCATGGACTGTTTCTTTGTTCTAGCCTTTACTTTGGATGGGTAGGGGAATAATCAGCGAACTGTGACAGCACAGCCTTGGTGGGTCTTCAGGACAGTCATGGTGATGTTGGTGGGGGGGACCATGGTTGTCAGGAAGGTGCTTACTACAACTACTAAATATTTCTAGTGTGATGTCACAATAGATACTGTATGTTGTCGGTTACCTCTTTCAGTTGCTAAGGGGGATAGGGAGGGTTACATACAAAACCTATTTCTTTGTGTTTAGAAGCCAGACCAAATTAGAGAGGGGGTGGTTTTGAGTGTGTTTCAGGGGTTATGACTTTACCTGGGGGAAGAGAGTTCAGTGGGTTGAGTTGTGTATGGTGAAACTGGCTGAGAGTTGGGGAGGTAGGTGAAGGGGGCTAGGTTGTGTCAGACTGTTTTTGTTTCATATGACTTGCATTTAATTTTTTCTTTGCAGATGATGGTGCTATGATGGGACTTCTACCAGTTGCAGGGTTATGCAATGCGGTCACAGATTTTTCAATGCAGAGGTCTTACCAGATGATGGATGCTGCTATGATAGAGGTGCAGAATTTCTGGCTGAGATGGCAAAGAACTCGGTTCATATCAGTTGGTGGGCCTGAAGGAAGCAGATTGGACAGGTAATGTTGCTGTTGGAGAGTCGGGGCATTTGGCGTGAAAGGGTGTGAGGTTGCAGGTAACGACACAATCCCAAGTGCTCATTTATACATGTTAGAGTTAGTATGGTTCGAGATTACTGTGGTGACAAGTATGCTTGAGGTAAATTGGGGGATGGTGTAGCTGGTGTTTAGTTAACATTAAGGGGGTTTTGGGGTAGACCCTAGGTGGGGTGGAATTAACAGCTGAGGTTGGGTTGGTTTTGGGATCAGCGGGTAAGGAGGTTTTTTTTTTTTTGGTAGCATTAACATGCTAAGTACACAGGCTTGTCAGATTTATGTGGAGCTGTTGTGTGCATTTACAGTTATCTATTCAAGTTACTGGGTGGGTAGAGGGAGCATGATTTGACCTGATGCTAAGAAGCTGATAGGGTTCATAGGGCATGGTGTAGGAAGTGGTAATGTCTCATACTAGGTTAGGGTTTAGATGGAGTACCACAAAAACCATTTCATTTATGCTTGGGTAATTTGTAGGTAGGGTTTGTTGGAAGCATTGTAGGCATGAGGGTGTTTAGGTATATTTTGGGAGCAGGGTGCTTTGTTTACATGGGTGATAGGATGGTTTATGCAAGGCATGCTTTTGGAGTTATACAGAGGTGGCATGTTATGCTTCTTTGTGTCGTGGCTAGGGTTTTAGCCAGGAGGGGCTTTAGGAGATACTGACTTGGGGGGGGTGTTTAAGGTTATGCAGGTGTTAGATGTTTCTAGCAGTCAGCACATTAATCAGGAGCTTGGTATTGTGCTATTGTGAATTTGGTTGGTTTCAGTGGTTTATAGGTTGGTGTGATTGAGTGGATAGAGGGACAGACGACTATTGTGAGATGGGTTTTGTTTGATGATTGATAGTCAGATTTGAGTTCAAAGGGTAATAGTTTTGTGCACTGGTTATGGCTATAGGTAGTCATTCTGGAAATGCTTTGAGGATCCACAAAGGAGGATGATTTCAGGTGCTGCTCTTGTATCGGATAGTTGGAGAGATGGTTGGATGTCTTTTGGGCTATTATTATATAAGGCTGGCATTATGGGTTAGTTGCTTAAATGCCATCATGGCTACTTAAAACATTTAATTTATAATGGACAGTTGGTGTGAGGTCAGGATTGTTATTGTGATTACTTTAAATGGATTTCATTTGGTTATTACATTCATTTCGGTGATAAAATTGGGATGCAAGGTTGCATGACGGTAGTGTAGTTTTACTGGAGGTGGGCTTATGGTTTGGTTGTCCAGCTGGCTGATAATGTCTTTTGAATCCTTGCGAGGCATCCATTGGTTGTGAGGTACAGATTTAGTCCATGTGCAGTAGTTATGCTGGGTTATGTGCAAATGGTTTGCTACATTAGCATAGGAAAGGGATCAATGGTTGTTTTCAGTTGCTGGCTAACTGGCTATTTTGTTAGTTATGTGATGGAGTTTTAGGAGGTGATGACATGGATCCATTTTGGTTAGTGAGGATGGGGTACACCAAATGATGTTTGGCCTATTGACTTAATGAGGGTTAGGTTGTTGAAAGTTTTTTGGAGAGAGGGGGGAAATCCTTGTTAGGCTGGTGGGCGGAGAAGGACAGGCGTGCCCCTCTCCTTGAAGTAGACCGGGACAAATGAGGTTTGATAACAAACCAATTTGTCCAGGGGCATCTTCAGAGTGGGGTCAGATAAATATATTAGGAGTAAAGTGGGGGGGTCAAATGGGGAAGGAGGGATGATTGGGAGGAAATGAGGTATGGGTAGGGAGCGGCTTAATGGGTTTATGCAAGTGTAACTGGGTAAGGAATCACATTTTGGCATGAACTTTCTACCCACCCTCCCTCCCTCTTACTGGTGGAATGGTGGGGATTGTGGTTTTGTCAGATTGGGTAGGGCAGAGAAGAGAGGGACAGGCGTGCTCCTCTTCTTTTCCCTCATTGGTTGTGGATGGTCATTCCATTGACTTGGGAAAGTAACTCGATAAATAAGCAATTGGGGAAAAAGGACACAGCTTATTTGGTTGGATGTTAATTAAATAAGTGGTAAATGAAGTGAGTAATGGACGCTGCTTCAGAAGCAAAATAAGTGGGATGTGCAATTCAATAAATGGTAAATGAAGTGAGTAGTGGGACCCTGCTTCATAAGTAAGTGAGTTGGAGGTATGGATGTTGCTTAGTGGGCCAGGATGAGCAAGGTCAAGCTGTCCTGATTAACATTATGTGGGTGTTGGAATTCAATCTGCTACATTGTGGTTCAGTTATAGTTAATAAATAATGGATAATAAAGTTATGTTTATGAAAGTTTAATAAAGGTTATCAAACGTTATTCGGTGTGATGTGTTTATTGAAGGGGACCGGGACTTTAAAAACTATTAAAGTTGTACAAATTTCAGTGTTGTCATTGAGTATTCTTTGCATTGATGATAATAAGTGCATTCACAGTCTTCCCATAAATACTATAATAAAATAGAATGCACACAAACCCCTCATTTTATTCTTTGCTAAACTTTCACAGACATTTTTTTCATAGTTTGGAAACTGTGTAATCTAGACATTATATTGTTAGTATATTTTTGTAAACTTCTACATGATGACAAAAAATTTCTCTGAGAGCATGTATATTGATATATTTACAGAAATAAGTTATCTATAAATAGCAGAAAAAATAACACTGAATATTTCTCAAGATGCTCAGCTTACAGTACAAATTTGAAAGACCATTTTCTTTGATAGCATCTAAGTTTTCCCTTGATATTACTCAGCAGTTTGTAATTCACTTTTTCAAGTATTAAGTACATACGGAAATATTTATTTTCATAATTACTAACAAATAACTTGCAATATATCAGGTATAGTGTGATATTAAAGGACAGTGACAATTTTTTTCTTTCCCCATGCCATATCACACCATACCTACAATAAACATGTAGGGTTCTCAGTTGTGAAAATATGAACATAAATATGAATAATATGTGATGATCAGTGATTAGTTTCTCTATTACAGTATGTTACAGAATAACAGTCTTAGTGTCATTTTGTTAATAAGTCCTTGCACTTTCTAATATTGCCATTATTAGCTGGTAAGTCTCTTAGTAAATGAAGCCAAGCCCAAAAATTTCTGGACGCCATAAGGAGGTAAGGGTGTGAACTGGAAGTATACAAAAAAGAAGCTATAATCTTGAACGAGTTAGAGCCACTCACAAAAATGTACCACTTACATTTGAGTCATTAAAGAAACAGCTTTTTATGCATCTAAATGTGCAAGTAAAAATGACACACAGCAGATCCTTGTGCGCACACTGCAAAACTTATAACTGTCTTGAAGATTAATCTACATTTATTAAAGCACAGTTGCTTTCAACTTTAAGCTTCTGTATATTTAGGCTAAGAAAAATACATAGTTCCATAGAAAGCAGGACAGAAAGACTTAGAATCCTCACAAAAACATGGTGGCCTACTTGGTTATAGTCCAAAACAAGCCTTGCAAGTACGCCTCGTGCAACCAGCCAAAATATCACAACTCAAATTCAGAATGAGACCAGCACCATATGAGTAAGTAAATAACTATTTATTGTGGCAACACCAACAAAATCAGACTGGTTTCGGCAAACCTGCATTCCTTAGTGACAAATGCACAAAAAATAAGTGCAGTAATTTATACCTTAATTTATTATCACATTATATAACAAATCTTTATAGCATCAGTTCCCTAGGCTTCTCCATAAATGGTCATTAAGACCAGGAGAAAATAGCCCACCTAGCTTAATAATCCAACCCTTTTCTTTTTTATTCAATAAAGCATGCCATCTGTTCAGACACACATATACATAATGGATGGGAAGTCTGACCTATATAAAAAGATGAACAAGAATATATTGCTAAGTAGACTAACCAATTGGTGCCACAATTGGCAACAAATTTAATATCATAAACTTTACTAGTGTTCTTGCTTGAAAATTGCTTAAATGTAAGCATGAATTTACAAAATGAACAGTGACTGCAGTGAAACAAACCAATAAATCTATCCCCAATTAATGTAAGTTGTTGATCAGAATATGTAGTACTGCTACCATACTTACAATGGTAAAATATGACCCAAGGGTATGCCCCCTACTGTAAGAAAACTGACATCTGGGTGTAAGAACCTTAGAAAGTTCATAATTAGCTAGTAAATTATTGCAATTACAATTCATAATGTCTCTGATTATATTAATGTTTCTACCATATGTAGTAACAAATCTGATGGCATCAGTGTCACGATTAGATTTTCCCCAATATTCCAATAATTCTGACCTATTTTGTTCTGAAGCCCAGTTGCTAGCAGATATAATGTTATACTGATAACCCCTGACTTGAAACCTACAAATCAAGTCCTCTTGATAAAATTCATAACTATTCTCTTGCACCATTGCCAAATTATGGAACTCCCTCCCACCACAATTACCTCCATACCATCATGCACCCACTTCAAAACTTTACTAAAAGCGCACCTAAAAACATGCTGGCTATGCCCTTGCAACTCCCACTCTAATATCACCCCACCCCATCCAACCACTACCTTTCTTTCCACTCACTACCTTGATTATAGCAAGCTCAGATGCTCATAAGCCTAGTACTCATTATACAGCAGAAAATTCTTATTGTAACATTTGTTAATGTCTGTTATGTACTTCACAGATAAAGATTCTAGTTGCCTACTGATGTACTATGTTCTTCATCTGTAAATATGTTGTAAGTAATTGCTATGTTAAATTGTTAATCGCTATGTAATCCAATGTAACTACTGTCTGTTTATTTTAACTGCGGAGATTTTCTCCCTGGGCCTCCGCTGAAAATGGACCTTCGTCCAGTTGGACACTCCCGGTCAACAAATGTAAATAAATAAATAAATGCATCTTGGGTAGAACAAATGCTTTAATATGTAAACAGTTTGACTTTGGTATGTCCTTAATGATATGACGCGAATGTAGGCTGGTTGCAAATAAATTATTGTATTGGGGTATTTATGAAATACTTGTGAGCTTAGGGTGTCATCAGGATTCCTAGTGATGGTGACATCTAAAAAATGTATTTGTTGGGAATCCATATTAAGTGTAAACTCAATATCCCATTTATTATCATTAAGGTATTGGATAAATTCAAATAAATGTTTCATCTGCTCGCCATACCATCCAACAGTCATCAAGATATCTTCTCCAGATATCTAGTTCTCCCATAAAAATGTTATGTGAGCTATCATAAATTAAATGATCTTCCAAAAATCCCATAAATAAGTTGGCATATATGGGCACAAATGAGGCTCCCAGTAGCACTACCCCTGAAAATAAAATACATTTTTTTGGCAAAACATGTTCAGCCATGCATACCAGTAAGGTGTTAAGTCCTGGAGGATATATATCCACTTTGTCCAGCCAATATTGTAGTGCTTCAAGACCTGCCCAATGGGGTATGTTGGTATATAAAGCCGTGACATCTAAAATGCATCAGGAATTGAGTGGCATCCTGAATTCTTGATCAAACCAATTTTAATAACGGCTGTAAAAATTTTGTCAAAAACACTGACAAGGGCTCAGTAAGAGAGCAGATGCCTGAGACAATGGGCATCCCTCGTGGCTTGTTCAAATTCTTATGAATTTTTGGCAGCAGATATAAATGCTGATTCTGTGGATCTACTACTCTTAAATGCTGCACCACAGAGTCATTTATTCTTTCCTCTATTGCCTGTTGAAGAAACAAATAGATTTTTTTTTTAAATCTACTAGTGGGGTCAAGTGGCATATGCATATAGTGTCTAGCATCATTTAATTGCCTCTGAGCTTCAAAAAATAATAGCTAGAATCCATTATAACCACTGCCCCACCATTACCAGCTGTCAAAATTACTATATTAGTACTCTCTCAATTTAGTAAATGCCTGTTGTTCCGCCACTGACAAATTATGGCTCAGTATTTTAGATTGATTGATCTTAAAATGTACATCCATAAACTTTACTAGTGTTTTTGCTTGAACAGTGACTGCAGGGAAAAGAACCAATAAATCTATCCCCAGTTAATGTAAGTTGTTGATCAGAATATTTAGTACTACTACCACCATACTTATGGTTAAAATATGACCCAAGAGTATGTCCCCTACTGTAGGAAAACTGACATCTGGGTGTAAGAACCTTAGAAAGTTCATAATTAGCTAGTAAATTATTCCAATTATAATTCATAATGTCTATGATTATATTAATGTTTCTACCATACGTAGTAACAAATCTGATGGCATCAGTGTAACAATTAGATTTGTCCCAATATTACAATAATTCTGACATATTTTGTTCTGAAGCCCAGTTGCTAGCAAATATAATGTTGTTATACTGATAACCCCTGACTTGAAACCTACAAATAAAGTCCGCCTGATAAAATTCATAACTATCTTGGGTAGAGCAAATGCTTTAATATGTCCTTAATGATATGACGTGGATGCAGGCTGGTTGCAAATAATAAATTATTGTATTGGGGTATTTATGAAATACTTGGAAGGTTAGGGTGTCATCAGGATTCCTAGTGATGGTGACATCTAGTAAATGTATTTGTTGGGAATCCATATTAAGTGTAAACTCAATACCCCATTTATTATCATTAAGGTATTGGACAAATTCCAATAAATGTTTAATCTGCTCGCCATACCATCCAACAGTCATCAAGTTATCTTCTCCAGATATCTAGTTCTCCCATAAAAATGTTATGTGAGCTATCATAAATTAAATGATCTTCCAAAAATCCCATAAATAAGTTGGCATATATGGGCGCAGATGAGGCTCCCATAGCCGTACCTTGTACCTGCCAATAGCACTCCCCCTGAAAATAAAATACATTTTTGTCAAAACCTGTTCAGCCATGCATACCAGTAAGGTGTTAAATCCTGGAGGATATATATCCACTTTTTCCAGCCAATATTGTAGTGCTTCAAGACCTGCCCAATGGGGTATGTTGGTATGTAAAGCTGTGACATCTAAAATGCAAATACCCAATTTGCATTCGACTGCAAATCAGATACTATTTTCAGGAATTGAGTGGCATCTTAAATTCTTGATCTAACCAATTTTAATAACGGCTGTAAAAGCTTTGTCAAAAACACTGACAAGGGTTATTTCAGTAAGAGAGCACATGCCTGAGACAATGGGCATCCCTGGTGGCTTGTTCAAATTCTTATGAATTTTTGGCAGCAGATATAAATGCTGGCTCTGAGGATCTACTACTCTTAAATTCTGCCCCACAGAGCAACTTATTCCTTCCTCCACTGCCTGTTGAAGAAACAAATCTATTTCTTTTTTAAATCTACTAGTGGTGTCAAGTGGCATATGCATATAGTGTCTCGCATCATTTAATTGCCTCTGAGCTTCAAAAAATAATAGCTAGAACCCATTATAACCACTGTCCCACCATTACCAGCTATCAAAATTACTATATTAGTACTCTCTCAATTTAGTTAAGTGCCTGTTGTTCCACCATTGACAAATTATGGCTCAGTATTTTAGATTGATTGATCTTAAAATGTAGATCGTTAAGCACAGACTCTTGAAATATTGAAACATGTTTGTTTATTGGTGGCATAAAAGTACACTTCTGGAATCTAAAATAAGTATTTCTTTGAGAATTTTACTTGGAACCAAAATATAATTTCTGATTAAGTAATCGACAAAATGCCAACACATTTGCCACACTATCTTCGTCCACAAAAAACGGGGACATAATTCAAACCTTTATTCAAATGTTGTTCATCTTCTGTTAATACAACAGGAGAAATATTATGCACATTATAAAAATCATTTAACGAGGTGCTAGTACTTGTAACAGAGTTTTCACATTGTCTATTTTTTCCATGTTTTCTACCTCCCCTGTGTTTATTAAACCTAAAGGGTAATCAACTCTACATTGTTTTTTCGGGGTGAGTACCCTTGAGTATTCCCAAATTCTATATCTGTAGCTGATGAATCCTCACCTGAGGTACTACTATAACTGATTTTTTTAAATAGATCTAGGTCTTTTCCTCTTTTACTTGGTTGAGGTAGTATCTGAATAAAAATATTGAACAATTTTTCTAGAGCCAAAGGGCTTTCCCCATTGATAGTCCCCCATATCTCTATTAAAGTTGTGAATCTTTGTCTTTCAAATGTTTTTCAAGTGATAATAAATCTTTAGTTAACTTATTAAGACATATCCTATAGTAGGTTTCCCCTTCAAAGATCTTGACCTCTTCACAGATTGATTGGAGTTCCAAAATATTAGCATCAATCATGTGCTCACAATAAGATGACAAAATATTGCAAAACCCATAGAGGCACTCGGTTGTGCCTTCACCCAATCCTCTGCTAAATTGTCATCAATATGACCCACTAATGGCTGCATTCGAATTCTCAACCCCCCTTGGGTAATGTTCTTGGCCTGATAGGCCTTCAATAATTTCAAATGCCAAACATTGGTACAGAGAGTTGTAATACCTTTAGTCAATTTACCAAATAGCGAGTTGCAACAGTTGACTGGATCCTGAATATCATGGTCTCCCACATTGCCACTGGATTCAGCTAAACCAAAATCCTGTAAATCATGTCTATCTGCTGAACGTCCCTGTAATATAGTCACTAAATCCATGTTCTTGTAATTATGATAACTAAATAGAGAAAATGCTATTAAAAGCTGGCTTAATACAATATAAATCAAGCCTTATTGTCTTAATAAGGTACTAAAATAGATCTATTACAATACTCGGAAAAATACTAACACTCCAGTTCAGTAAAAAAAAAGCTGAAAAATAATCACTGTATATATTAAAAATTCCAAATAATATAACAAAGGCGATAATATTAATCTAAATGTATGGTTGAATCCAATATCTGTACATATTCAACAGTCAGCCATTGTAACACACTATTATATGTATATATTATGGTAAAATTAGAAATTTGCATGAGTATAACACTATTATCCAAGAAGTATGAGACTGTCAATAGACAATACTGTAAAATCAAAGTCTCACCTCAATAACAAAGAATATCACCTCAACCACAATCCTTATCTATGTCCCAAAATCAGTTATTAAATGTATAGTTTCTTCCCCAATGTAGTCATGAATAGCAAAGGCAAAGCTCTTCACTTCCACAGCGTTGGTTAGAATCACACACCAACAGTAAACTCACGCTAAAGTTCACTTAATGTGGTTACTGCTGATACCTGCCAATGATAAATAGCATCCCTCACAAACATAGGCCCCAAGAGCAGCCAGTCGAAATTTAGCTGCTTCTGAAAAAATGCGTTGTTGTCCAACCTTGAACACAAACCACAATATGCAGTTGTTCCATTTTGTATATTCCCAAAAGAGTTTATTCTTATTAATCTCTCGCAGATTTAATGGGCTTTGGAACACAAACAAAGGACGACGCCACAATAATCGCAAGTCCAAACCATACAAGTCCACCCTTTAAATATACACAAAGGACATCCGCACACAAGTTCACAAAAAAATCTCTTCTCTTGGCTGTTGCTTTATAAATCACAAATGAACACTCAACCCAAAAGGACGCCACAACAGTTGCCAATCCACTCAATACAGATCAATCCTTTATATGTGCATTAAAAACATCTGCACATAAGATTCAGAGAAAGAAGTCATTTCCAAAAAGATAAAACAGGCAAGCTTATGCGACTGGGAATGAGCAAAATAAATCCAAATGGTGATACAGCCACAGAAATAAAATATGCTTACTCAAAGGCCAACAGCGAGGAGATCCAGCCAAATAATCCAAAACAATACTGGCAAGTACGACTGGTGCAACTGGCCAAAATATCACAACTCAAATTCAAAAAGAGGCCAGCACCATATGAGTAAGTAAATAACTATTTATTGTGGCAACACCAACAAAATCAGACCTGTTTGGCAAACCTGCCTTCCGTATTGACAAACGCACAAAAAGTAAGTGCAGCAATTTATACCTTAACTTATTATCACATTATATAATGCATCTATATAGCATCAGTTCCCTAGGCTTATCCATAAATGGTCATTAAGACTAGGAGAAAATAGTCTACCTAGCTTAATAATTCAGCTCTTTTTTTATTCAATAAAGTATGCCATCCTAACTTATTTGTTCTATCCCCCTGAATCTTATCAATTGCCATTAAATTACATCTGGCTGAACTGTATGCGACAACATGTTTGTAAAGGGCACTATATGTCCATTTATTCTGGACATTACTAAGATGTTCAGATATGTAATAGATGGGAGGTCTGACCTATATAAAAAGATGAGCAAGAACATATTGCTAAGTAGACTAACCAATCTGTGCCACAATTGGCAAAAATGTAATATCATAAACTTTACTAATGTTCTTGCTCAAAAATTGTTTAGATTTAAGCATGAATTTATAAAATGAAGAGTGACTGCAGGGAAAAGAACCAATCTATCCCCAGTTAATGCAAGTTGCTGATCAGAATATTTAGTACTACTACCATACTTATAATGGTGAAAATATGACCCAAGACTACGCCACCTACAATTGGAAAACTGACATCTGGGTGTAAGAACCTTAGAAAGTTCATTAACTAATAAAATATTCCAATTACAATTGATAATGTCCCTGATTATATTAATGTTTCTACCATATGTAGTAATAAATCTGATGGCATCAGTGTAACGATTAGATTTGTCCCGATATTCCAATAATTCTGACCTATTTTGTTCGAAACCCTGTTGCTGGCAGATCTAATATTATTACTGACAACCCCTGACTTGAAATCTATGAATCAAGTCCTCCTGATAAAATTCATAACTATCTTGGGTAGAACAAATAAGTTTAATATGTAAAAATTGTGACTTTGGTATGTTCTTAATGTTATGACGCGGATGAAGGCTGGTTGCAAATAAATTATTCTATTGGGGGTATTTACCAAATACTTGTGAACTTAGAGTGTCATCAGGATTCCTAGTGATACAATCTAAAAATGTATTTGTTGGGAATCCATATTGTGTAAACTCAATACTCCATTTATTATCATTAAGGTATTTGATAAATTCCAATAAATACATTTCATCTCCTCGCCATACCATCTAACATTCATCGAGATATTTTCTGCAGATATCTAGTTCTCTCATAAAAATGTTATTTCAGCTATCATAAATTAAATGATCTTCCAAACATCCCATAAATAAGTCGGCATATATGGACACATTTGAGGCTCCCATAGCCATACCTTGTACCTGCCAATAGCATTCCCCTTGATGATAAAATACATTTTTTGTCAAAACATATTAGGCCTTACATACCAGTAAGGTGTTAAATCCTGGAGGATATATATCCGCTTTGTCCAACCAATATTGTAGTGCTTCAAAACCTGCCCAATGGGGTTCCTACAGTAGCATTAACTTAAGAATTGACAATAAGCCACAGTGACATCCCTGTATAGGACTACCTTCCAGTTATATCTAAAAGTGAATTAAAATTGGAACAACAGTGCTTGCAATATTATAAAGCTGTTTAGTAATGTTTTATAGTGGAGAATCAAAGTCCCAAGGAATAACTGAAATAGAAAATAAGTGGTAGTTCTGATATTGCATTTATCATATTTAGATATAAACATCTATTAAAGACTCTCATCTTGGCTCTTCAGTCATCAGCATTGATAACCATTAGGGTGCAAAACACTTTGGATGAATTGGCTTTTGTGATCACAGAGGAGCTAATTGATTCAAGGTAAAATTGTACTTAGGCACTTTCCATTAATGTAGTTTGTACTACAGAAAGCCTCTGCCATATGAAGGGTGTTGGTAGTCATTATATTGACGGGTAGAGACAATCATGGGAAATAGTAACAAAGAAGCCCACATTGTCCTTCCAAATTACATTGATTGGACCTGCTGGTTAACTCCATTGAATTTAATGAGTATGTTGGTCAGTTCTTCAGTGTTATTCAATATTTCTTCACAAAAGTATAGTATTAAACATATTGTAGCTTTCATGCGACAGTTTCATTTTTATAATTGCATTGTGACTAACAATTAATATTATGAAGACATGAGGTGTTAGTTTGTTTTGTGCTATAGTGATGAAAACCAATAGCTGTTTTAACAACTAATCCATTTATTTTACTTTATGGCATTATTTCCTTTTTTTAGTTTCTTCAGATAAAAATGATAACAGCAACAAAGATAAACAGTTCGCTTAAAGTCCATCTGCACAACTCTAAGATAAACCAAAAGAAAATGAACTGAAACATGGCTATTGTTACATATTTATTAAGGTAAGCTCTTTTGCAGGTAAACTCCCCACTTCTTCATATCAAATAAGTCTAGAAACATTAAGTTCATATATAAATGAAAGTTTAAAATTCTGGAGCACAAGTAAGGACAGCATGCCAGTTATGACAACATTCATGTCTTACGTTACAATGTATCCAGTTTAACCTATGCAATGATACTTTATTGATGTAGGTACATAAGTCTTTAATCTTCTATGACTACCTGCACTTTAAATTTCTAAAACATCAGCATAGTATAAAAAACTGAACTGTATATCCTACTAATCCAATTACTAACTAATTATTAAATATCCGTACATTCATTGTATATAGAAGTCAGAGATGCGAGCCTATTTATAATGAATAAAGATTGGTAACGTTCATAATATTATATCTAATTATTTACTGGATTAGTAGAATATACAGTTCAGTTTGTTTTTTATAGTATGCATTATGTTTTAGAAATTTAAGGTGCAAAAGCACTTACCTTAATAAATTAACCCTGGCCATGTTTCAGTTCATTTTCTTTTCCTTTTTTAGTTTGGGGCAGAGTTTTTACTACAGGCAGGCCTGCTAGGAAATAAAGCCAACAATCAGACCCATCCAAATATTATCTTTCCTGCAGTTCTCCTTCACTGAAAAGGGAATTATTGTGATACAGAATATAATTCCTAAACTAATTATAATAGGTCTAAGAGCAAGTGCTTGCAAATGCAAGTGGTCGCATGTCTAAGCACAGACAAAAGGAAGCAAAGCTGTATTTACACATTTCTGCATGACTAGCTTGAGAAGTTGGAACATGCATGGTGAAGAGGTCAGTCTTTAGCTCATTTCAAGATAAAATGGAACAATTTGATCATTTTTGTTTGGATGCTTTAATAGAGAAAGTGGGGTGGTGGCTTAGGAAATGCTCAGTATGTGATATGTACTGTAAAATGTTTACATTTTGAACAAAATGAAACAGTTTGCTAAAAATTAAAAATGTATGATAACAGTACGAAGTAATTAATGTACATAATAGTTGTGGTGATAGGGAATGCCAGAGTCAAAATTCCATTTATTTGGAGAATTCAGGAGATGCAGGTTATAATTTGGCACTACCCAGGAATGTTACCACAGAAAATGTGTGGAAGTTTTGGGCAAGGTAAGGAAGTGCAAAGTAGTTCCAGATGAAGGGAAAAAAAGTAAGAGGCAGGATAATTAGTCTAGTGAGGAAGTATCTTTCCTTGAAAAAAATAATTTGTGCACAAGACTGAAATTAACACAAAGAAGAGAAAAAGGGCAATAGGTAAATCCTCTCAGGCTTAATGCAGAAAATGATTAATGAAAATATAAGTAATACTGATATACATGAAAACATAGTGAATCATTTGCATGTACATTATGTAGTGGTACCCAAAAGTTTAATAAATAATAACAGCTAGATAGATGGTAAAAAATAGAGCCTTATTAGTGATGATTAATAGGAATATATCTCTTGTGGAGGGTAACCCAAAGGGCATTGGACTTGATGGAAGTGGCACAATGTTGGTAATAGGAGATTCTATGTTGAGAGATGTAAACAATTTCTTGCCTCAGATACACAAATGATTGCAGCCAGAGCCCTTCATGAGATGAAACTAATAGATATAAAAATGGAATTAAAAGGCTGATTAAAAACATGGTAAATTCTGTGTTGGTCTGGTATGTGGTGGAAATGATGATGGGAAAAACGACTGTCAACAGAATTTACCAGAGATTAAAGAAATAATTGAGCATTGCTCTATAATTAAAGTAAAATTATTTTTTATGGATATATTTCTGGATGTCAGATATAGTTATCCATTTAAGAACATAAGCAAAAATTGATTAGATATTTGTATGCTTAGGTTTCAGAGCTTTTTGATTTGCATATAGGAATGTATGGTAGATATGATTTCTTTGAAAAGGATGAGGAACACTATAGTCATGCAAAAAGTAAAGTTATAAGCCACAGATTGGGTAGTTAATCAAATATATTTTAGAAGTAACACTAATTGTCCTTTAAGCAATGCCATAAGAACAATAAAGGACAGGCTGGTTCTACTGGTTATAAATGGTGGAAGTTTAAATAAAAACTGATAGGTTCATCGATGTGTACTAGTCTAATGGCCCTGGAGCCTTTACAGGCCTAGTCCGTAGGTTTACCCTGGCATCGTGCCACCCGACCTAAGTTTCTAGTGCCTCTGCCAAGTAGAGCCACTGGAGTGATCCCTGGGGTGAATTTTCTATCCACTCATCAAGATTTCTCTTGAAGAGGGCCAGTGAGGTGCTTTGTTTGACATGTATGGGAAGTCTAGTCCATAGTATTGGCAGTCTCTGGGTTATGAACTTGTCCCTTTAGCACGTTCTGTTAATTGTGGTAATGAGGGTGAGGTCTCTGTCGTGTGTGATGTGGAGGGATTGGGATTTGATGTGGAGGGACTGGGATTTCTTTAGATGCAGCATTTCTAAACAAGCTGGGTTAGACATGGCTTTGTAAGTCAAGCAGAGATCACCTCTAAGTAGGCGATATGAGACAGAGAATAGTTGGAGTTTTTTTTTAGTCTGTCCATATAGGATAAGTGTTTAAGGCCTAGGATCCTCTTTGTGAGGTACTTTTGTGGCTTCTCCAGTTGTTGCAGGTGTCTAGTGAGATACATGCCAAATGGGGCATTGTACTTGATTGGCCTAATGAGGGAAGAGTAGAGGGAGGCAATGACCTATTTCTTCCTGGATGCAAAACCCTTAGCAGTAAGATGTGCCACATAGAAGGATGTTCTGACCACAGTGGCAGTGTGGTGGTCAAAAGAGTGGTTGCTGACAACCTGTGTTCCCAGATCTCTTAAAACGCTTTATGCATTCAGTGGACTACCATTGATGTGGTAGTTCATGGGGACTTTTTTTCCCAAAGGGGATGACTACACATTTTTTGACATTGAGCTTAAGGCCAGTTAGTCTCAGTGAGGCCTTTCTGTAGGATGTCAACATCACTTGGAGAGTTAATAATGGCTCCCAACTTGCAATTATCTATGAACTTTGCCAGCCGGAGTCCCTTCATATTGGCCTGGATGTCTGAGAAGTAGATACCAAACAGTAGAGTACCCAGGACCGATCCCTGTGGGACTCCACATGTGACTGGTCATCAATCTGACTTGGAGTCAGCTGCTTCCACACTGTGGGTTCTATCTGTAAGCCAGTTTGCAATCCAGCTAGTGATATAGGGGTTGATGCCTAGCTTAGTGAGTTTTTCTATGATCCCTGAGTGGGGAATGGTATTAAAGGCCTTTGCCAGATCAAGGTAGGCTGTATGAACCACCTTGCCTTCATCCACAGCTCTGGTGACTGACTCAAAGAAGTCGACCAAGTTGAGAAGGCATGCTCTACCCTTCTCAAAACCAAACTGTGTGAGATCCAGAGATTGTAGATTGCCTATATCCTTGTTTGTTAGGTCCATGATAATGTATTCCATAGCTTTGCATATCAGACTTGTCAGGCTGACAGGGTATGTAGTCGCACCTCCTTTGTGGAGAGGGCCAACTATAGCAGTGCACCATTGGTTAGGGACAAAGCCTGAGGTGAGGCTGTGATTGAACAGGGCACACAGGAGAGGTGCCAGTTCATGTAGAACACAGCCAGGGATATTGTCAGGTCCCATAGAAGCTGTATTCTTGGCCTTGGACTGTGCTGTTTTAAACTGTGCAGTAGTAGTACTGGGTGCCTGGCAATCTACTGGTATTGTGATTGGTCCTTTGGGGGGGGGGGGGTAAAGTTGGCACTAAATATGTCTGCCAGTATATTGGTAATATCTGTTGGCTCAGTATAGGAGGTACCGATGAGGAATAGTTTAGAGAAAATCTGGGTATTGCCATGGAGGTTCTTTACATAACTATAGAAGGCCTTGTGGTTGTCTTTACTATCCACTGCAATTCTGTTTTCATAGCTAGCTTTAGAGGATTTGATGAGGCATCTCAACTTTTTGTTGAGGCTAATAAGGTAGTTTTTCCAGTCTTGGGACTTCACTTTATTTCACATCAGTTTCCTCCTTCTGTTGTAGAGTTAGTTTATGGCAGGGGACCACAAGATTAGCTTCCTTTTTTGGAGGAGAGCATCTTGGTTCTACTGGGTATGCCGAGATCCATGCATTTGTGTACATGTTCGTACAGTGCATCAGTGTATGATTCAGCGGTCATGCAACTATTTTCCATTTGCATGGATGCCCTGAAGTTAGCCACCTCTGTTCTTAGGAGCCCAAAGTTGCCTTTGGAAAAGCTCTTCATGGAGGTTACTTTTGTGGGTGGGGGGGTTGGGAGGGATGAGGATTTCCAAGGTGATTAGTTTGTGGTTAGATCTAACCAGGGAGGAGTTGACTATTGGTGTAGAGCAATGGTCGCCGATGTTAGTAATGACCAGGTCAAGGATGTTGCTACCTCTAGTGGGGGTAAGAATGAGCTGGTCCAGGGCATTGCAATTAATGAATTCCAGGAAATGATGGGCAAGTGTATTGGTAAACGAGAAGTTTTCCCAGTTAATGGTGGGATAGTTGTAGTTGTCCATTATGAGAGTGTTAGGTTGGATCCTAACATTCTCCAGGGTGGTTAGGAACGTGGAGTGTGTGTCTTGGGACATGGCTGGGACCCTGTAATAGTCTACGACATGAATAGCTGTCTTACCCAATGTTAGCTGCACCTGAAGTATCTCTGATGCGTAATGTTGGGCTACCAGTCTGGAGGTGTGGGCATCCTTTATGAATATGGAAACACCACCACCTTTGGAGCTTCTGTCCAAGTTCTGGGGCTGAAAGGTGTGGAATGAGTTATAGCCTGGTAGTGCAGGGGTGCTTTCTGCTGCCTTGAACCAAGTCTCTGCTACAGCACAAGTGTCAATGTTCTCCATTTTAAGGAGTGGTTTGAGTGAGTGTATTTTGAGATTTAGCAGCATGACCCTCAGATTGCATTTGTTTGTAGCATTTGTATGGTGGTAATTTGTTCTTTGGAACACCACCTAAAAAAGGCACTATAGGGGTGGCAAAAGCCTTGGCCAGTATCTGGAAGTTCTGGGGTGACAGATGCAGGGTATCTCTGGTAAAGCATTGAGGTCTGTCAATCATGTCATCCCAGACAGATACTAGATTCCCTTAGAATGACAACAGAAACATAGCCAATTATTGAAATCAATGATTTTCTGCTTGTACTGTGGTATCATTCTAGGTGATGGTAGGATGCTGCTCAGGGCTAGGGTCATACCCACCTGGGCTACATAATCTGAGCGTTCTTCCATATCTCTTTTCATATAGACCAGGGAGGTACATCTCAGGTCATTCACACCCACATGTACAATGGCAGAGTCATATCTGTACCTATTATTGAGGGACCTGAGTGTGTGTGTTGCAGCAGATCATGGCAGCTGACTGTTAGATTCTGCTTATTCAACGTAGTAAGTGGGACATCAGTGAGCCTCACTATCGAGTCACCTATGACTAGTGTGCTGGGTATGCTGATTTGCCTTAGGAACTTTGGTTGAGTGACACACTGTTTAGGAGAGTTATGTGTCTCGTGATTAGTATTGTGGTGGTCTAGCACGTTTCTACCTTGGAGGTCTCTGCTGTTTGGGTAGATTTTTATTGAGAGCCTCCACGAAGGTGGTTGTGTGGTTTGTGTTTTTATGTGAAGTTAGTGCTGGTGTGTGTTCTGGAAGGCTATGTGTTCCATGTGGTGTGGTGCAAGTGTTGACCTTCTCCTCTTGACCAACTATTCTGGTCTTGGCTGGAGAGAGCGTGGCTTCCAATTTGAATATGTAAGTGCATCTTTCGCAAGTCTGAGTGTTTTAAGGTAAGAGGAGAGGGTTGTCTGTGTACTTGAGGCAGTTGCTACTTAGCCTCAGGATGCCCAATCTCACCAGGTTTATAGGAGAAAGCACAGGGAACTGACCTTTAGACATGCCTAGAGGGCATTAATAAGTACTGTAGCTGTTTCCTTGTAGAATGTTTAGTGCTTGTAGTACTTTTGTATGCTGCAATAATTGCTACAATAAGTCTGGTATGGTAAAGTGATAGACTAATAAACTAGTAAAAGTGCAGGAGATTAGAGAGCTAGCAGATTTAAGGGAAAAATTGAAGAGCAGACTTTGGCATCTCAGAAGCTTACAAACAATCCTGGGTGCAGCAAATCTGTGTCTGGACTAGACTAGTTACAGAAGGGTGGGAAACAAGTGCAATGTGGGCTTTTAAACCAGAAAGTTGAAAGAGATGGAAAAACTGGTCAAACGGACAATAAACTACAAATTCTGGACCAGAAACCACTCCTCTTGTGGTAGATAGGCTACCTTGTGCTTACCACTCCCATTCATAAGCTAGAAGGCTTCCCTCCAACACAGAACAGCTTGGAGGGCTCAGAAGCTTAAATACAGCAATTCGTATCTGGACTAGACTAGTTACAGGAAAAGTGAAAAAGCAGACTTTTAGACTAGAAAGTTGAAGGAGTTGGAGAAAAACTGCCCAAACGGCCAATAAACTATAATTTCTGGGCCAGAAACTACTACTTTTGTGGTAGATAAGCAACCTAGTGCTTACCACTCCCACTGACAAGCTAGAAGGCTTCCCTCTGACACCAAGAGGCTTGGGCAGCTCAGAAGCTTACAAACAGTCTTGGAGATAGCAAATCTGTATCTGGATTAGACTTAGTTATAGGACAGGTGGGAAACGAGCATAATTGTGGGCTTTTAAACCATAAATAAAATTTGTTGTTAGTACAAGAAAATGAAGATGTTCGAATAATCACTGAAAAATGGTTAAATGATATTTCTCTCCTGCTACATTTTACTGGATACCAAGGGTATCACAATTATAGGAAGACTATCAGAAGGAGGGTTGGCAGCATAAACAAAGGAGAACTCAAGGGCTCAGTTCTTATCCAAATATGCAGTTTTTGAAATTGTAACTATTACTCTGTGATCAGTGTAGAAAATGTTATATGTCCTTTGGGATTTCGGAGTTTTTAGCTTTCGGCTTTATAATCTTGGGATTCTGAAATTCGATATTTCACAATTTTGGGATTATAAAGTGTTCCTATATATGTATACATGCATGCACACACACACAGATATATTATATATGGGTCTACTTTGCCCCACCCAATGTACGTTTCTCCGAAAATCAACTTTGCGACACCATTTTCACGAAAGTGCATTTCTCCTAAAATGCACGTTCAGGAAAAAACAGATCACAGAACAACCAGAGAGCTTGTTGTAGATTGCAGCACAGTGAGGATTAGGGAATATTTCCTTTTTCCCACTGCAATGCCATCTTGGAATTAGAATATACAAAGAGCAGGAGTGTGGGGGGTGCAGGGGAGCTTTTTTTTCTTTTTTCTGTTCAGTTATCTCTTATTTCACAAAAGTGAATTTTTGGAAAAATGCACTTATGCAAAAACAGAGTTGCAAAGTTGATTTTCAGAGAAACATAAATTCAGCGGGTCAAAGTAGACCCATACCTGTCTGCCAGGATGTTGGCAATGTCTGTGGGTTCAGTGTATTTTTTGTCATTTTGCGCTAACTCAGAGCATATCTGGGAGTTGCCACACAGGTTCCTGACATAACTAAAGAAGGCCTTGTGATTATCTTTAGTGTCTTGTGCAATTTTTCTTTTGAAGCTGGCCTTAGATTATTTTGAGGGATCGTAGTTTCTTGCTAGTACTGATCAGAGATGCCTTCCCTTTTTGGGATTTTGCTCTGTCGTGTAGTAGCTTCCTCCTTCTGTTATATAGCTTATTTATGGCTGAGGTCCACTAGAGAGGTCTCCTGCCTTTGGAGGAGTGAGTCTTGGTTTTATTTGGGATAGCACGATCCATGCATTCCTGTAGGTGTCCATAGAATGCGTTTGTAAAGGATTCTGCAGTTTGGGCCGTATTTTCCACTGACACAGGGGCTTTGAAGGATTCCACCTCGGTTTTGAGAAGTGTGAAGTTTGCTTTTGAGAAGGTCTTCACTGTGGTATCCTTGGCTGGGGTTGGGGATGGGATATGGATGTCCAGTGAGATTAATTTATGGTCACATATTACCAATGAGGGGTATACCTCTGGTATGGAACATAGAATCCCCATGTTGGTGATGATCATATCCAATATGTTTTCCCCTCTTGTGGGAGTGGTGACAAGTTGTTTCATAGCATTTGAGTTTATAAATTCTAGGAACCATTGGGCGAGGTGTTGGGGCTTGATTAGTGCGCCCAGTCTATGTTTGGGTAGTTGAAGTCACCCAATATAATTGTGTTTGGAGAGACCTTCATATTCTCTAGTGTTCTCAAGAAAGCCGAGTGGGGTTTCTGATTTTGGGAGGGTGGTCTGTAGCAGGCTACAAACTGAAAGGCAGTTTTGCCCACTGTTAGTTGCACATGGATGACCTCTGATGCTTCGTGCAGTGCCACTAACATGGAGGTGTGGGTATCTTTGATGAATATGGATACTTCCCCTCCTTTTGTAGTTTGGTCCGAGTTTTGGGGCCGAAAAGCATGGTATGAGGTATAACCTGGTAGTGCTGGGGTGCTCTTGGGAGCCTTGAACCAGGTTTCTGTTACTGCACAGATATCGATATTCTCCATACTCAGGAGAGCCTCAAGTGCATGCATCTTGAGGTTTAGACTTCTGGCATTGAGCAGCATTACCCTTAGTTTCTTTTTCCTTGTGTTGTCTATGGAGGTGGGTTTGTCTTTTGAGCCTTGCCTAAAAAAGGCACTATGGGGGTGGCAAGAGCCTTAGCCAGTATTCGAAAGCCCAGGAGTGACAGGTGCAAGCTGCCCCTAGCGAAGCAACATGGCTTGTCGAGCATGTCATCCCAGGCTGACAGACACTGGATCCCCTTTGAATGACACCAATAATTTAGCCAATTGTTAAAATTGATCATTTTGTCTTTTTACTGGGGCATCATTCTTGGTAAGGGTAAGATGCTACTCAAGGTCAGGATCATACCGGCCTGGGCTACATGATCAGAGAGCTCCTCAATGTCTCTTTTCATGTAGTCCAGGGAGGTACATCTCGGGTCATTCACACCAGCATGGACAATGACGGAGTCATATTTGTACTTGCTTTGGAGTGACCT